>NW_024082095.1:0-1571 GCF_003009895.1 Hyaena hyaena | reverse complement strand
AAAAAAAAAAAAAAAAAAAAAAAAAAAAAAAAAAAAAAAAAATAGAAATGGACTCCTAAACACAGAGAACTAACTGACGGCTGCCGGAGGAGAGAGTATGAGGGGGATGGGCAAAATATGCAGAGGGAAGTAAGAGGTACAAATTTCCAGTTATAAAATAAATAAGTCATAGGGATGAAGAATAAGGCATCCAGAACATAGTCAATAATATTGTAATAATGTCATGTGGTAATAAATGATGACCACACTTTTATTGGAGAGCATCATGTAATGTGAAGAATTCTCAAGTCACTCTGTGGTCCATCTGAAACTAAGACAACATTATGTGACAACTAAATGTCAATTAAAAAATAAAAAGGAAATGTAAAGACACACATTCCTCTCTTTACCTCAGAAAAGTAAAAGATATCATAGAAACCCCCACAGCACACTTAATGACACGCATTGACAAAAAGTGTTCACATTGCCTCCTTTGATGGAAGTATGATGGGGCATTCTGAAACTCAAGTTTGATGCTCTGTAATGGATAAAGGCAAGGAGAAAAACGTTACTTATCATTAAGGTGTTTTGGTTACCTGTGCTCATGTGACTGTGACCCTGTCTCTATCTCTGTCTCTTTCTGCCCCCCCCCACACATTCATTTATATATTGTTAGTTGTTTTAATTCTTATACTAATTAATTTTGTATATTCAGTTTTCCCATGAGTGCAAAGATTAGCTAAAATATATGGCAAGCATTCCTGGAATCTTTATGAATCTGAGATATAAGTTAAAAACACAATGTGACACGTATGTGAAATAAAAAATGGCATATGAGACTTGGAATTCCAAGAAAAAAATTACATAAACTTTTTGTGTTGGATGGGTTTTAATCTGAATAAAAGCAAAGAACCTATTACATGTACTTCCTATGGACCTACTGTGTGCTCTTCATGCTAGATATGCCCCAGATGTAGAAGATGCTCTTGTTCCAGATATACCTGAACAAAATACCAAGTTCTCTGCCTCTAGACAACAGAGACAGGGAGAGACAAAAATGGCCACAAATGCTTTCTTTGAAAGGATAAATTAGAAGAACACACCAGTAACTGACCCATAGCAATTTAAAAATGTAACTAGGTACTTCCAAAACTCAGTGTCCAGGGGAAATAGTGTTCCTTCAGAAGAAACTGATTTTTCCCCTGGGGAGTAAATCCACAGGGAGGTTCTTTGTTTCTGTGTAGGTGTGGCTCCCAAGGTCAAAGTGCAAGAAACATTTTCTATAAAGGTTCAAATAGTAAATATTTTATGCTTGTGGGACTCATAGTTCTATTGCATACTTTTTTTCTAATACCTTTTTAAAAATACAATATCATTTTTTTTGGTTTTATTTATTTATTTATTATTTTTTTTTTTTACAAATAGTTTATTGTCAAATTAGTTTCCACATAACACTCAGTGCTCATTCCCACAAGTGTCCTCCTCCATGCCCATCCCCCCTCCCCCTCACATCCATCAGTCCTCAGTTTTTGTCAGCATTCAAGAGTCTCTCATGGTTTGCCTCTCTCCCTTTCCCCCACCATTTCCGCCCT
>NW_024082094.1:264669-336863 GCF_003009895.1 Hyaena hyaena | reverse complement strand
CAATAGAACTCCCCTATGACCCAGCAATAGCACTGCTAGGAATTTACCCAAGGGATACAGAAATGCTCATGCATAGGAGCACATGTACCCCAATGTTCATAGCAACACTCTCAATAATAGCCAAAATATGGAAAGAGCCTAAGTGTCCGTCAACAGATGAATGGATCAAGAAGATGTGGTTTATTTATACTATGGAATACTCCATGGCAATGAGAAACAATGAAATCTGGCCATGTGTAGCCACATGGATGGACTTTGAGGGTGTTATGCTGAGCGAAATAAGTCAGGTAGAGAAGGAGAAATATCATATGTTTGCACGTATAGGAGGATTAGGAGGAACTTGACGGAGGAACAAGGGCAAGAAGAAGGGCGGAAATGGCGGGGGAAAGGGAGAGAGGCAAACCATGAGAGTCTCTTGAATGCTGATAAAACTGAGGACTGATGGATGTGGGGGGGAGGTGTGATGGGCATGGAGGAGGACACTTGTGGGGATGAGCACTGAGTGTTATGTGGAAAATAATTTGACAATAAACTATTTGAAGAAAAAGAAAAAGAAAAACATGAACTTAGAACCCTATATCCTTCAGGAATAAAAGGAAAATCAAGACATTCTTAAATGAAGGAAAATCAAGGGAATTTGTCAGCAGCAGAATTACTCTAAAAGCCTTTAAAGAAGGCTCTTTTTAAAATTTATTTATTTAAATTTGAGTTAGTTAGCATACAATGTAGTATTGGTTTCAAGAGTAGAACCCAGTGATGCCTCACTTATAGAACATACCTAGGGCTCATCCCAGAAGTGCCCTCCTCAATGCCTATCACCCATTTAGGTCATCCCCCATCCAACTCCCCTCCAGCAACCTTCAGTTTGTTCTCTGTATTTAAGAATCTCTTATGGTTTGTCTCATTCTCTGTTTTTATCTTATTTTTCCTTCCTTTCCCCTATATTCATCTGTTGTGTTTCTTCAATTTCACATATGACTGAAATTATGTGATATTTGTTTTTCTCTGACTGACTTATTTCACTTAACATAATACACTCTAGCTACATCCATATTGCAAATGGCAAGATTTCACTCTTTTTGATGGTTGAGCAATATTCCTCTGTGTGTGTGTGTGTGTGTGTGTGTGTGTGTGTGTGTGTACCTCACGTCTTCTTCATCCATTTCCAGAGTGGCTAAAACCAGTTACCATTCCCACCAAGAATGCAAAAGGGTTTCCCTTTCTTCTCACCCTTGCCAACATCCATTATTTCCTGAGTTGTGAATTTCAGCCATTCTGACAGATGTAAAGTGGTATCTCATTGTGGTTTTGATTTTTATTTCTCTTATGATAAGTAATGTTGAGCATTTTTTCATGTGTCTGTTAATCATCTGGATATCTTTTTTTGGAAAAGTATCTATTCACGTCTTCTATCCATTTCTTCACTGGATTATTTGATTTTTTGGTGTTGAATTTGATGTTTTTTTTTAATAGATTTTGGATACTAAACGTTTATCTGATATATCATTTGCAAATATTCCCATTTTGTGGGGAATTTTAGTTTTGTTGATTGCTTCCTCCACTGTGCAGAAACTGTTTATCTTGATGAGGTCACAATAGTCCAGTTTTGCTTTTATTTCCTTTGCCTCCAGAGACATGTCTAGTAAGAATTTTCTGTGGCTGAGGTCAAAAAGGTTGCTACCTGTTTTCTCTTCTAGGATTTTGATGGTTTCCTGTCTCAGTTATGTGTTTCATCCAATTTGAATTTATCTTTGTGTCTGGTGTAAGAAAGTGTCCCAGTTTCATTCTTCTGCATGTTGCTGCCCAGTTTTCCCAGCCCCGTTTGCTGATGAGATTCATTTTTTCCATTGAATTCTCTTTACTGCTTTGTCAAAGATTAGTTGGCCATACATTTGTAGCCCCTTTTCTGTGTTCTCTATTCTATTCCATTAATTTCTCTGTCAGTTTCTGTGTCAATACTGTACTGTATTGATGATTAGAACTTTGTAATACAGCTTAACGTCTGGAATTGTGATGCCTCCAGTTTTGTTTTTCTGTTTCAACTTTACTTTGGCTATTCGGGGTCTTTTGTGGTTATATACAAATTTTAGGATTGTTTATTCTAGCTCTGTGAAGAATGCTGGTGTTAATTCGACAGGGTTTGCATTGAATATGTAGATTGCTTTGGGTAGTAGTGACATTTTACCAGCATTTGTTCTTTCATTCCATGAGCATGTAATGTTTTTCCATTTCTTCGAGTCTTCTTCAATTTCTTTCACAAGGTTCTTATGGTTTTCAGCAAACAGACTTTTTTACCTCTTTGGTAGGTATCTTATGGGTTTGGGTGTAATTGTAATGGGATTTATTCTTTAGGTCTAAAGTGAGTCTCTAGAAGGAAACATATAGATAGATTTTTCTTTCATTATGATACCCTATGTCTTTTGATTGGAGCATTTAGTCCATTTGCATTCAGAGTGATTATTGAAAGATATGAGTTTAGTGCTAAACTGTGATCTGTAGATTTCATGTTTTTGGTGATTTTCTTGGGTCATTTGTACTCTTTGTTGTTTTGGTCTTCATTTTTGTTCTCCACCCAGAGAATACCCCTCACAATTTCTTGCAGGCCTGGTTTAGTGGTAAAAAAACTCCCATAGTTTTTGGTTGTCTGGGAAAGTCTTTATTTTTCCTTCCATCCTGAATGACAGCCTTGCTGGATAAAGGATTCTTGACTACATATATTTCCTATTCATCACATTGAATATTTCCTGGCTCTCCTTCCTGATGAGTTTCACTGGACGGGTCTGCTTCTAACCTTATGTGTCTACCCTTATAGCGAAAATATCTATTGTCCCTAGTTGCTTTCAGAATTCTCTTTTTATCCTTGTACTTTGTAAGTTTCACTATATGTTGTGGTGTTGATCTGTTTTTGTTAATTTTGAAAGGAGTTCTCTGTGTCTTGTGGACTTGAATGCCTGTTTCCTTCTCCACATTGAGGAAGTTCTCAGCTATAATTTGTTCAAATAAACCTTTGGCCCTTTTTCTTCCTCTTCTTCTTCTGAGACTCCTATGATATGGATAATGTTTTGTTTCATGGAATCACTTAGTTCTAATTCTACCCTTGTGATTTAGTAATTTCCTATCTTTCTTTTATTCAGTTTCATCATTTCCCATAATTTTCTCTTCTGTTTCACCTATTTTCTCCGTTGCCTCTTCAATCTTTGCTGTCACTGTATCTAATTTATTTTGCATCTTAGATATAACATTTTAAGATCCATCCTGACTAGTTCTTAGGTCTTTGATCTCCGTATCAAGGATGTCTTTGGTGTCTTCTATGTTTTCTTCAAGCCCAGGTAGTATTCTTATGACTATTGTTCTAAATTATTGTTCAGATATATTGTATATATTTGTTTTGAGCAAGTCCCTGGCTGTGATTTCTTCTTGACCTGATCTTTCTTCTGGGGAGAATTCCTCCATATTGTCATTTTGGCCAAGATTATGTCTTTTGCATGTTCTAAAAGCTTGTTATATGTCCTGCACCTGAGAGTAGGGCAATAGTAAAAAGGCATCATATACTGTATTAGCACCTGGCTCTCTAGGAAATATTTCTGTTGTATGCTGTGTCTCTTCTACTGTTGTGATTTATGCCTTCTAATTTTTCATTCTGTTCAGTCCTCGGCAGAGCCCCTCCTTGCTTGCATCGGTGGATTGTTTAGACCTTTAACTATGTGTGCTTTGATTTGTTTGTTGAAGTAACCCTGGAAATAAAGGGGAGCGAGACTGAGGTCAAAAAAAAAAAAAGAGAAAAGCAAATGCAACAAATAAATTTAAACAGATAATAAAAAATCTATAAGGCTTATTCCAAAGAAAACGAAAGGAAAAAAATAGAAAGAAAAGCAGAAGAAAAGAAAAAATAAAGAACAAGAAAAGAATAAAACAGCTTGATATATCTATAGAGAGAGAAGAAAATGACACAAAATAAGTATGGAACTATGAGCCTGATTTGAAAGAAAGAAAGAAAGAAAGAAAGAAAGAAAGAAAGAAAGAAAGAAAGAAAGAAAGAGAAAGAAAAGAAAAAAAGAAAAGAAAAAAGCAAAGCCAAGCAAAGCAAGGAAAAGAAAAGAAAGAAAAGAAAAGAAAAGAAAAGAAAAGAAAAGAAAAGAAAAGAAAAGAAAAGAAAAGAAAAGAAAAGAAAAGAAAAGAAAAGAAAAGAAAAAGAAAAGATAACCTGGTCTCATTTCCTCCAGTACTGAATCTCATGCTTTGGAGCACTCCATGATAGTAAGCTTGATGTTTGTGGGGGAGAGAGTAGATCTGAGTTGAATTGTTATCTCCACCCACACACAAAAGTAATTTTGTGAGGAGATACATATATTGACTAACCTTATTGTGGTAATAATTTTGCAATGTGTGTGTGTGTATGTGTGTGAGTGTGTGTGTATCTAATTATGTCGTACACTTTAAACTTACACAAAAATATATCTCAAGAAACCTGTTTGGGGGGAGGTGACAAACCCTATAATAAGCTTTAATAAGACTTTAAAGGGATGTTAATTATATACACTTGAAGATTGTTATACCATTTGAATAATAAAGCGTCACATTTCTATAACGTGTTTGATACTATGTTTCTTTACCCATATGTAGTGCTGTTATATTAAGGAGGGGTTATTATCATCATTAGCATTTTGCCTTGAAGCTCTATAAAAGCTATGTCAAAGAAGCAATAATTAAATAATGGGAAAATAATTCTACAAAAATAAAAGAGAAGAATAGATGTTAAGATGTTTGTAAATTTAATGCACAAGGAAATAGGAGTATTTGGTTTATTATGTAAAATATGTTTAATACTTCAATATAAGTGTATGAAGCAGCTACTGAAATGAACTGAAATGAGGCTGGCATTTTAATAACTACTTAGGACTTTCTATAATGAAATAGTATACAAATAAGACGCTCTAGATAGATTGGGTTTTCAGGGCCAAAAACAGTCTGTGCAGTTTTGAAAATAAAATGAGCTTCCTCTCTGCACATTTCTGAATGATGAATACTTGATTGGACATACAATATTTTGATGACCTTCTGTGTGATTCGCAGAAATCATTGTACAGTTTAGGAGCACCTAGGTGGCTCAGTTGTTGAAGTGTCTGGTTTTGTCTCAGGTCATGATCTTGTAGCTCACGAGTTCAAGTCCCGTGTCAGGCTCTGAGCTGACAGCCTGCTTTGGATTCTGTGTCTCCTCTCTCTGATCCTCCTGAACTCACACTCTGTTTCTCTCTCAAAAATAAATAAACATTAGAAATTTTAAAAAAAGAATCATTGTATAGTTTTAAATTATACACAGGGCAGTCAATACACTTGTATATGAAAATGAAATTGTTACTTCCAAAGCATAGCAACTTAAAATACCTAGGACTGTTATGTCCCCTAGTGGAGATAGAAAAGAGTGCCACTAAGTCTCCTAAAGGAATTTAGGTCAGCCATGTTTTTTAAAGTACACCTTGAAGATATTATGCTAAGTGAAGTAAATTAGAAAACACATACTGTATGATATTGCTTATATGTGGAATCCAAAAAAATCCTAAAAGTCATAGAAAAAGAAATCAGACTTGTGGTTACTAGAGGCAGAGAGTGGAGGAACGGGAGATTGGCAAAGGTGACCAAAAGGTACAAACTTCCAGTTATAAGGTAACATAAGTGCTAGGGAAGTAATGTACAACTTGATAAGTATATCAATATAATACTGCTGCATTATATATAGAAATAGTAAATAATGAGTTGGCATCAGAAGGATAATTTTTCCTTTTTTTATTTTTTTTCTTTTCTTTTTATTGTACCTATTTGAGAAGATAGGAATTAGCTGGACCTATTGTGGTAATCATGTCACAATATATTGTAAATCAAACCATCATGTTGTGTACTTAAAATGTATGCAGTGGTATATGTCAATTATTTCTCAATAAAACTAGGAGAAAAAGTACAGAATACTGGAAGATGTCACAGATGTGTAATTGTTTTGCAATAACCAATAGTATTTTGGTGAAGTCTTTAGGATTTTTCTATTTATATTATCGTGTCATCTGTGAAGAGTGACAGTTTAATTTCTTCTTTACCAGTATGGCTGTTTCTTATTTCTTTTTCTTTTCTGATTGCTTCCAGTACCCCGTTGAATAAAAATAGAAGGGGTGGATATCCTTGTCTTGTTTTTTACCTTAGAAGAAAAGCTTTCAGTTTTTCACCATTGAGTATGATGTTATTTGTGGGTTTTTCATGTATGGTCCTTATTATATTCAGATATGTTTTCCTTCACTCCATTTTGTTGAAAGTTTTTTTTTTTTATCATAGAAATATCCTGAATATTGTTAAATGTTTTTTTTTTCCTCAATACCTAATCTTGTTTACCTCATATACCTTTGTTCTATTTTGGGGTCTTTGCCCTGTGTTATCTATACTGGTGTTTTTGCCCCACCCTGTCTATGCTTATCTACCTCATCTTGTTTACCCAAACTTGGGTGTGAACACCCTACGGCTTTCTAATTGTTTATCCCTTGCTAACCCATCAGTGCAGGCTCAGGAAATTCCTAAGCTTATTCCCCACACTGGACTTATGATTTTTGGTACTTTTTAAATTACCAATTCTATGTCATTATCAGTAATTGGTCGGTTCAGATTTTCTCTTTCTTACCAGTTCGGTTTTGGAAGACTGTCTGATTCTAGGAATTGATTCAGTTCATCTAGGTAATCCAGTTTGTTGGCGTATAATTTTTCATAGTATTCCTTTGTATTCTAAGGTGTCAGTTGTCTCTTCTCTCTCATTTCTTATTTTATTTATTTAGGCCCTTTCTCTCTTTTTCTTGATAAGTCTGAAATTTGTCAATTTCATTTATCTTTTCAAAAAATCAATTCTTGATTTCATTAAGTTTTTCTATTGTTTTTTAGTCTCTGTATCATTTATTTCTACTCTAATTTTATGATTTTCTTTTCTCCAAGTACTTTCGGGTTTGTTCTTCTTGCTCTACTTCCTTCGGATATAAGGTGAGATTATTTTGTATTGCTATATATTTCCATCTGAGAACTGTTTTCACTGTGTCCTAAAGATTCTGGATCATCATGTTTTTATTTTCATTTGTTTCCATGTAATATTTTATTTTTTCTTTGATTTCTTCATTGACCCATTAGTATTATAGTATAATTATTTATTAAAAATATTTTTATATTCATTTATCTTTGAGAGAGAGAGCGAGAGAGTGAGAGAGAGCACAAGTTGGGGAGGGGCAGAGAGAGGAAGACACAGAATCCAAAGGAGGCTCCAGACTCTGAGCTTTCATCACAGAGCCTGATGCAGGGCTTGAACTCACAAACTGTGAGATCATGACTTGAGCCAAAGTCGGTTGCTTAACCAACTGAGCCACCCAGGCATCCGAGTATTATAGTATAGTTTAATTTCCATGTGACTGTATGTTTTTCTAGCTTTTTTCCCTTGAGTTTTATACCTAGACTCATACTATTATGACTGGAAAAGATTCATGATAGGGTTTTAATCTTCTTAAATTTATTGAGGCTTTTCTTATGGACTAATATGTGATTTACTCTGCAGAATATTCCATATGCACTAGAAAATGATGTGTATTCTGTTGCTTTTGGATGTAATATCTTGTATATATCTGTTATATCCATCTGATCTAATATGTCATTCAAAGACATTATTTTGTTATTAATTTTCAGTCTATCTTTTTTTTTAAATTTTCAGTCTATCTGACCTATCCATTGATGTAAGTTGAGTGTTAATATCCCTGTTATTATTCTTTTAGCATCAATTTCTCTATTTTTATTAATATTTGCTTTATGTAATTTGGTGTGTAAGTGTTGGGAGCATAGATATTTACAATTGTTATATTCTCTTGTTGGATTGATCCCTTTGTCACTAATGTAATGCTATTCTTTGTCTCTTGTTAAAGTTGTTTTCTGTATGTCTATTTTGTCTGATATAAGTATTGCAACCCCTGCTTTTTATCCTATGCAGGGCTCAAATTCAGGAACCATGAGATCATGACCTGAACCAAAACCAAGATTCGGATGCTTAACTGACTGAGCCACCCAACTGCCAGGAACTGATAAGTTCTTATAATGTTATGTCTGGCCTCCTTTCTCTTTAGTTTTTGTCCATCTCTCATAGGTTTCAGTATTTTTTTTCATGAGGTTGATATATAACATCCTTTTTCTTAAATGTTTTTATTTATTTCTGAGAGAGAGAGAGAGCGAGCGAGCAGGGGAGAGTCAGAGAGAGAGAGAGAGAGAGAGACAGAATTCGAAGCAGGCTCCAGGCTCTGAGCTAGATGTCAGCACAGAGCCCGACGTGGGGCTCGAACCCACGAACCGTGAGAATATGACCTCAGCTGAAGTCTGACGCTCAACTGACTGAGCCTCCCAGGCGCCCCTGATATATAACATCCTAATTATATAGCAATTTATATTAATTTGATGGCCATTTAAGTTCCAAAACATTATTTAAAAAAAAACAAAACTTCTTTTTCTTTCTCCTTTCTCTTCCCTTTATAATCTCTTCTCCACATTTTATGTATATGTTGTCATATTTTACATTTTATCTATAAAATTTTTATATCTAACTTTGGATAATTCTTGTTTACTTCAAAAAATGTCTATAACTTTTCATGTAAGACTGGTTTACTAGTGATAAACTCCTTTATCTTTTGTATGGGAGACTCTATCTCTGTTTCAAATCTGAATAATAACCTTGCTGGGTAAAGTATCCTTGGTTGTAGGGTTTTGTTTTGTTTTGTTTTGTTTTGTTTTGTTTTCCTTTCAGTACCTCTAATAAATCATGCCACTGCAGATTTTGCAGATTTTATGCTAGCATATAAATATTCTGCTGAGAAACTGTTCAAAGTCTTATATGTTTTCCCTTGCATGTAACATTTTGTTTCTCTCTTGCTGTTATTAAAATTCTCTGTTTATCTAACTTTCAAATTGTGGTGTGGATATTCTTGTGTTCCTCTCATTTAGAACCCTGTGTGATTCTTGGACCTGGATTTCTATTTCCTTCCATAGGTTAGGGAAGTTTTCAGTTATTATTTCTTCAAATATGTTCTACATCTTTCTCCCTTATCCATCTGGGTCCCCTAAAATGTGAATATTTGTTCACTTGGTGTTTCCAAAATATCTTTTAATCAATCTTATTTTTCTTTTCTTTTCTTTTTTATTTTTATTTTTAAATAGTTTATTGTCAAGTTAGTTTCCATATAACACCCATTCCTCTCCCCAAACGTGCCCTCCTCCATGCCCATCACCCCCCTCCCCCCCCACATCCCCATCTGCCCTTAGTTTGTTCTCAGCATTCAAGAGTCTCTCATGGTTTGCCTCCCTCCCTCTCCCCAACTATTTCCCCCCTTCTTCTCCTCCACGGTCCTCCGTTAAGTTCCTACTAATCCTCCTATACGTGCAAACACAAGGCATCTGTCCTTCTCTTCCTGACTTATTTCGCTCAGCATAACACCCTCAAGGTCCATCCATGTTGCTACACATGGCCAGATTTCATTCTTTCTTATTGCCATGTAGTATTCCATAGTATAGATAAACCACATCTTCTTGATACATTCGTCTATTGATGGATACTTAGGCTTTTTCCATGTTTTGGCTATTGTTGAGAGTGCTGCTATAAACATTGGGGTTCATGTGCTCCTATGCATCAGCACTTCTGTATCCCTTGGGTAAATTCCCAGGAGTGCTATTGCTGGGTCATAGGGAAGTTCTATTGTTAATTTTTTGAGGAACCTCCACACTGTTTTCAAGAGGGTCTTCACCAGTTTACATTCCTACCAATAGTGGGAATTCCTCACTAGTTATGGGAATATTCAGGTTTTCCCTTTCTTCCCATGTAAATTTTGGTTGTGTGTGTGTGTTTAGAAATTTGGCCGTTTCTTCTAAGTTGTCCAATTTGTTGGCATATAATTTTTCATAGTATTCCCAGATAATTATTGTATTTCTGAGGAGTTGGTTGTAATAAATCCATATTCATTCATGGTTTTTTTTTCTATTTATGTGTTTTCTCTTTTCTTTTTGAGAATCCTGGCTAGAGGTTTGTCAATTTTGTTTATTTTTTCAAAGAACCAATTCTTGGTTTCATTGATATGTTTTACTGCTTTTTTGGTTTCTATATTGTTTATTTCTGCCCTGATTTTTATTATTTCTTTTCTCCTACTGATTATTTCTCTTCTCCTACTGGGTTTGGGGTGCTCTTGTTGCTATTCCTCTAGTTCCTTTCGGTGTGCTGTTAGATTTTGCACTTGAGCTTTTTCTAATTTCTTAAAATAGGCCTGGAGTGCAATGTACTTTCCTCTCAGGACTGCCTTTACCGCATCCCATAGAGGTTGGATTGTTGTATTTTCATTTTCATTTGTTTCCATATATTTTTTAATTTCTTCCTTAATTGCCTGATTGGCCCATTCATTCTTTAGTAGGGTTTTCTTTAACCTCCATGTTTTTGGAGGTTTTCCAGACTTCTTCCTGTGATTGATTTCGAATTTCATAGCATTGTGATCTGAAAGTGTGCATGTTATGATCTCAATTCTTTTATATTTATTGAGGGCTGCTTTATGTCCCAATCTGTGATCTATCCTGGAAAATGTGCCATGAGCACTTGAGAAGAAAGTGAATTCCATGGCCTCAGGATGTACATTTCTAAATATATCTGTCAGATCCATCTGGTCAAATGTGTTATTCAAGTCCATTGTGTCTTTAGTGATTTTCTGTCTAGTTGATCTATCCATAGCCATTAGTGGAGTATTAAAGTCCCCTGCTATTAGCACATTCTTATCTCTAAGACTGTTTCTGTTTGTGATTAATTGTTTTAAATAGTTAGGTGTTCCCATATTCGGTGCATAGACATTTATAATTGTTAGTTCTTCCTGATGGATAGACCCTGTAATTATAATATAATGATCTTCTTCATCCCTTGTTACTGTCTTTAAAGTCCTGTTTGTCTGATATAAGTATAGCTACTCCAGCTTTCTTTTGACTTCCAGTAGCATGATATATATTTCTCCATCCTCTTACTTTTAATCTTAAGGTGTCCTTCAGTCTAAAATGTGTTTCTTGTAGACAGCAAACAGATGGATTTTGTCTTTTTATCCATTTTGCTACCCTATGTCTTTTGATTGAACCATTCAGCCCATTTCCATTCAGTGTTATTATTGAAAAATATGGGTTTAGAGTCATTGTGTCCTTTGTGGGATTCATGCTTGTGTTGGTGTCTTTGGTATCTTGCGTTCCTTGCAATATTTCCCTCAGAGGGTCCCCCTCAGGATTTTGTGTAGGGCTGGCTTAGTGGTGAGAAATTCTTTCAATTTCTGTTTATTTGGAAAGACTTTTATCTCTCCTTCTATTTTGAATGACAGGCTTGCTGGATAGAGGATTCTTGGCTGCATATTTTTTCTGTTCATCACATTGAAGATTTCCTGCCATTCCTTTCTGGCCTGCCAAGTTTCAGTAGATAGGTCTGTTACTACTCTGATAGGTTTCCCTTTGTATGTTAGGGCCCTTTTCTCCCTAGTTCCTTTAAAAATTGTCTTTTTGTTCTTATATTTTGCCGGTTTCACAATGATATGTCGTGCAGAAGATCGATTTAAGTTACGTCTCGGGAGTTCTCTTTGCCTCTTGGATTTCAACGTCCATTTATATCCCAAGGTTGGGGAAGTTCTCTGCTATAATTTGTTCCAGGACTCCTTCAGCACCTTTCCCTCTCTCTTCCTCTTTTGGAATTCCTATGATATGGATATTGTTCCCTTTGATTGTATCGCTGAGCTCTGGAACTGTTCTTTCATGTTCCTGGATCGGTTTATCTCTTTTTTTTTCAGCTTCCTCTTTTTCTATAATTGTGCCTTCTCAATCACTTATTCTCCTTTCTGCCTCTTCAGTCCGTGCATTGGACACCTCCATTTTATTATGCACCTCATTGATAGCATTTTTCAATTTATCACAACAATTTATAAGCTCCATAGTCTTGTAGCAATAAGTTCCATGCTTTTTTCAAGCCCAGCGATTAATTTTATGACTATTGTTCTAAATACTTGTTCAGTTATGTTGCTTATATCCGTTTTGAGCAGTTGTTTAGCTGTCAGTTCTTCCTGGAATTTCTTTGGAGGTGAGTTCTTCCATTTTGTCATTTTTGTTACTTTTCTATCTCTTGTTAATTTTAAAAGTTTGTTGTACACTCTGTCCCTGTGAGTTCTGCTATATAAAAGAGGACTCTTTGATTGTTCAGGGCCTGTCCATTCAGGAACTGTTCTTTAAATGGTTTCTCTTGGTTTCCTTTGTTGTGCATTTCGTTATTTTGTTTCCTTACTCATAGCGGTATTTGGGACTCTCCACCATGTGTACTTTGACTTGTTTCTTGAGGTAGCCCAGGAAAAAGAAAACAGACAACCCCACAGGGAACAGAGTTACACAAATGCACAGACAAAACCAATAAACATGCAAACCCAGGGTCAGGTAAAAACAACAACAACAACAAAAGAGCTCTCTGGAGAGGATGGCGTGGTTTGGTGTAGGTAGGTCTTGTCTCCACTGTGTCCTGCTGGCCACTCCCTGAGACCCCTCCTTGGTGGTTGTGGGGAGAAAAATGGCATCACCCCAGTCCCTTCTCAACCAGGTGTTGCAAATCACTCCTTTGTGTCCAATGTCCCTGTGCTGAGGATGTAGCCAAGATGGGCTGAATTCTAAGCCCCATGCCCCACCTCATTTCCAGGTCCCAATTCGCGTGCTTTATTGATATCACTGGAAACAAAGTCCAGCAGGTCTCTGCTTCCCTGCGGCCAGGGGTGGGGGTGGGGGAAGTGGCACAGCCTCAGATCCACCTGGGTCAAGCAAGGATACAACCTGGGATCAGAGGTCTTCATACCCCCTGTGCATGCGGGGAACGTAGCAGCTTCAGGTTCGCAGCTTCTGTGCTGCTGCTCCTATCTTATTTTTAAAACATTATGTTTTTACTTTTTGCTTTTCACTTTGCTTTCCATTACTCTGTCTTCCAGATCACTGAAACATGATACTGAATCTTCTAATCTACTATTGATTCCCTCTATTGAATTTTTTATTTCAATTATTATTTAGGTCAGTTCAACTATAGTTGGTTCTTTTTAATACTTTCTGTCTCTTTATTAAAGGCTTCACTGACCTCTGGTCTATTTCCAGCCTGGTGGAAATACCTTTATCATTATTACTTTAAATTCTTTTAAGGCATATTTTTAAAAAATCTTTATTTCATTTAACTTTTTTCTGAGGTTTTGTCTTGTTTGTTTCTTCCCCCCTTTGGAGCATAATCTTCTCTTCCCATTTTTTCTTCAATTTCTGTGTTTATTTTCATGAATTAAGCAGAATAGCTACTTCTAAACTTAAAGATATGATTTTGTGTATGGGGTCACCTCTGTAGACTGTGTGATTGGTGACTTTTTCTGACTGTCTGGAGCTGTGGCGGTATATGCTAGTTTCTCTCAAAGCATAGCTTTTTATAGAAAGGTGAAAAAATAATAATAAAAGAAAAAAGAGAAAAATAATCATCAAAGAAGAAAAGATAAAGAGAAATCAGGAAACAATAGAGGAAAAAAGAAGAAAATAAGAGAAAAAAGGAGAAAAGAAAAAAGAAATAGGGAAAACAAAAAGAACAAAATCAAAAACAAGAAAATTTTTAAAAATTTAAAAATAAAATAAATTTAGAAATTAAAAAGTACTTAAAAAAACAGAACAAAAAATAGCTCATTTTCTCTGCCCCAGCACCACAGAGAGTGGTGTGGGCTTGTTGACTTTGGGCTCACTGATGTCTTACTGTGAGGTGAACTTTGTTCTGGTGTTGGCTTTTATGGTGGAGGGGAGTGAGCTTTCTCTCGGCTACCTGACCTTTTTAAACTGTGCCTTTTATCCCTTGTGTCCCAGTGCCCCTGGGGATGGTGTGGGCTTGTAGATACTGGCCTTGCTGAGGTTGCAAGCTCACTGTGATGACTAGACTCACCAGTCACAGCATCAGGACTCACCATTTATGGCATCAGGACCTGGCAATGACCTCATCCAGACCCTCCATGCCTCATACATTTTGATTGGATGCCAGAAATTGTGAATTTTACTTTGTTGGGTGCTTGTTTTCTTAATTATTTTTTCGGCTTTATTCTCAGACACCATTAATATACTTGGAAATACTTTGATCATTTCAAGCTTTACCATTAGGAATTTTTAGGTGATAAAAGAAAGTATGAAATTATTTTTGTCAAGGACTACTTTATCCTCTTTACCCAGTAATATCTTTCTGGGATTTTTATCTAATGTCTCAGTCCCTGGGAAATATATTGATTTTGGCTTTTGAGAATGGGAGCTTTTTTTCTTAAGATGTAGATTCATTTAAAAAAAAAAACACAGTTTTTTAAGTGTTTATTTTTGAAAGAGAGAGCGCGCGCGAGAGAGAGACAGAGAGAGAGTAGAGGAGGGGCAGAGAGAGAGGGAAACACAAAATCTGAAGCAGGCTCCAGGCTGTCAGCACAGAGCTCAAGGCAGGGCTCAAACCCATGGACCAAGAGATCATGACCTGAGCCAAAGTCAGATGCTTAACCAACTGAGCCACTCATGGGCCCCAAGAATAGGAACACTTTATAGCCCTATTTACACTCCAACAATTGTTTTTGCTCTTTTCTGATGGTCTGAGGATAGTTTCCTCACATACATGAGCAGAACTCAGTGGGACACTGGAAGGGGAAGTTTCTTCATGTCTCTAGAGCTCTCATTCTGTGTAGACTTTTCCCCTCTAGTATTCTGTATTCTGTACTCTAATCCTTTGGTGTCCTTAAATCCTCCATTCTGTCTCTTCAACTTAGTGAGAATACCAGACTCTTTTTGGTTTCTCATTTCCTGCATTATGTCTTGGAGGCTCTTTTCTAGCAATAAACTAGGAAAATTGTTAAGGTTAGGGTTAGGTTAGAGTTAGGGCTCACTTTGTTTCCCTTTTCTTAGGGATCCTGTGGTCCTTGTCCAGTATTTAAAGATTATTGTTTCATATATTTTGTCAGTTTTTTAATAAGTTGTTTAAGGCAGGATGGAAAATCCCGTCCCTGTTACCTTATTATGGCTGAATTTTAGGGTTTTTAATTAAAAAAATAAAGTTATTTTTATTAAAAATAAAATTTAAAAAGCAATCTCTAAAAATTAAACATGAAATGGACACACCATACACTAAACTAAATTCAAAATAGATTAAAGACCTAACCCATAAAAATCCTAGAAAAGAAACCAGGCAGTAACTTCTTTGACATCAGCAATAGTAACTTCTTTCTAGATATGTCTCCTGAGGCAAGGGAAATGAAAGCAAAAATATAAAATATTGGGACTACATCAAAAGAAAACTTTCTGCACAGAGAAGGAAACGACAAAACTAAAAGGAAACCTACAGAATGGGAGAAGATATTTGCAAATGTCATATCTGATAAACGGTTAGTATCCAAAATATATAAGGAACTTATGGAACTCAACACCCTAGAAATAAATAATTTAAAAATGGGTAGAAGACATGAACATTTTTTTCCAAAGAAAACATCCAGATGCCAACAGACATATGAAAAGATGCTCAACATCACTCATCATCAGAGAAATGCAAACCAAAACTACAGTGTGATATCACTTCACATCTGTCAGAATTGTTAAAATCAACAACACAAGAAACAACAGGTATTGGTGAGGATGTGGAGAAAGGGGAACCCTCTTGTGCTGTTAGTAGGAGTACCAACTCTTGCAGCTACTGTGGAAAACACTATGGAGCTTCCTCAAAAAGTTAAAAATAGAATTACCCTATGATCCAGCAATTGCACTACGGGGTATTTACCCAAAGCCAAAGAATACAAAAGACTAATTCAAAGGGATACATGCAGCTGTATTTATAGTAGCATTATTTACAATAGGCTGGATATGGAAGCAACTCAAGTGTCTATCGATTGATGAAAGGACTCTCTCTCTCTCTCTTTCTCTCTCTCTCTGGAATATTATTCAGCCATAATAAAGAATGAAATATTGTCATTTGCCACAAAATGAATGGAACTAGAGACTGTAAAGCTGAGATAAGCCAGTCAAAGATAAATACCGTATGATTTAATTCCTATGTGAAATTTAAGATAAAAAACAAATAAGCAAAGGGAAAGAGAGAGAGAAACCAAGAAACAGACTTTTAACCATATTGAACAAACTGATGGTTAGTACAGAGGAGGGGTGCAGGGTGATGGGTGAAACACATGATGGGGATTAAGGAGTGCCCTTTTATTGTTGAGCATAGGGTGGGTGATGAAATTAAAATAAAATCTAAAAAATGAAATGGAGAAAAAAATCTTAAATGTGTATTAGATCAGTGACTACTCACTTCCTTATCATCTTACTTACACTGTAGCAGAGTTGTCATGTCCCATAACAATAATGTCATCTGCACAGATAAAAACAACCTGTATATTAACTGTGGCATAACCATACAAAGAGAAGAATTACTTCAATTGAGTTTTTTTTTTTGCAATTTTATTTATTTATTTTTTTTATTTTTTTTATTTTTTATTTTTTTATTTTATTTTTTTACAAATAGTTTATTGTCAAATTAGTTTCTACATAACACTCAGTGCTCATCCCCAAAGTGCCCTCCTCCATGCCCATCCCACCCTCCCCCCCACATCCATCAGTCCTCAGTTTTTGTCAGCATTCAAGAGTCTCTCATGGTTTGCCTCTCTCCCTTTCCCCCACCATTTCCGCCCTTCTTCTCCCCCTTGTTCCTCCGTCAAGTTCCTCCTAATCCTCCTATACGTGCAAACATATGATATTTGTCCTTCTCTGCCTGACTTATTTTGCTCAGCATAACACCCTCAAGGTCCATCCATGTTGCTACACATGGCCAGATTTCATTGTTTCTCATTGCCATGTAGTATTCCATGGTATAGATAAACCACATCTTCTTGATCCATTCATCTGTTGATGGACACTTAGGCTCTTTCCATGTTTTAGCTATTGCAGACACATAGACCAATGGAACAGAATTGAGAACTCAGAAGTGGACCCAAAAGTATACAGCCAACTGATCTTTGACAAAGCAGGAAAGAATATCCAATGGAAAAAAGACAGCCTTTTTAACAGATGGTGTTGGGAGAACTGGACAGCAACATGCAGAAGAATGAAACTAGATCATTTTCTCACACCATGCACAAAAATAAACTCAAAATGGATAAAGGACCTGAACGTGAGACAGGAAACTATCAACACCCTAGAGGAGAAAGGAGGAAACAACCTCCTTGACCTCCACCGCAGCAACTTCTTACTTGACACATCCCCAAAAGCAAGGGAATCAAGAGCAAAAATAAACTGTTGGGACCTCATCAAGATTTTTTTTTTTTTTTACTTTAAAAATTTTATTGGGGTGCCTGAGTGGCTCAGTCGGTTAAGCGTCCGACTTTGGCTCAGGTCATGATTTCACGGTTAGTGGGTTCGAGCCCCGCGTCATGCTCTGTGCTGAATCTTTCTCAGACCCTGGAGCCTGTTTCAGATTCTGTGTCTCCTTCTCTCTATGCCCCTCCCCCACTCACGCTCTGTGTTACTCCGTCTCTCAAAAATAAATAAAATTTAAAAAAAAATTATTGGGGACACCTGGGTGGCTCAGTCGGTTAAGTGTCCGACTTCAGCTCAGGTAATTATCTCACGGTTCATGGGTTCGAGCCCCACGTCGCACTCTGTGCTGACACCGAGATCAGAGCCTGGAGCCTGCTTCAGAATCTGTGTCTCCCTCTCTCTCTGACCCTCCCCTGCTCACACTCTCTCTCTCTCTCTCTCAGAAATAAATAAAACATTAAAAAATGAAAAAAAATAAAAAATAAAAAAAATTATTGAAGCCATAAATAAATATGTATCCAGCAACAAGATAAAAATACACACAAGTTTATCAGAATGATTTTGATTGTATTTCCCTGATAATTATTGAGTTTTAGCATGTTTCCATTTTTTAATTGGTGATTTAAACATTCTCTTCTGTGAGGTACATAGTCAAATATTTTTCTCAATGTTATTGCTGGATATCAATCTTTTTTTTTTCCTTGTAGATTTGTAGTTCTTTTTATCTTCTAGATCTAATCCTTTTCAGTTGTTGAATAGCAAATATTAATAGCAAATATATTCTTGTAGTCTATGGTTTACTTTTCCACTCTCTTTATGAGGTCTATTGATGGAAGAAGTATTAATCTTTTTTTAAATTTTTTTAATGTTTTATTTATTTCTGAGAGAGAGAGAGAGTGAGTGAGCAGGGGAGGGTCAGAGAGAGAGGGATACACATAATCTGAAACAGGCTCCAGGCTCTGAGCTGGCCATCAGCACAGAGCCCGATGCTGGGCTCGAACCCACGAATGGTGAAATCATGACCTGAGCCAAAGTCGGACGCTTAACCAACTAAGCCACCCAGGAGCCCCAATATTAATCTTAATTTAATCCAATTTGCCAAAAATTTAAGCTTATGGCTAGCAATAACTTTTACTGTTTAAGTAATCTTTCCCTATTTTATGACATGAAATATTTTCTCCCATATTTTCTATTAGACATTATTGTCTTAGCTTTAATAAGCCTGAAGTTCATATGAAACTTATTTTGTATATTGTATAAATATGGCATCAGAAAAAACATGGCATCAGGATATACTTTTTAAAATATGGATATTTGGTTGAAGCAGCAACATGTCTTGATCACACTAGCTGTGTTAGATTGAATTATTACCCCAATTTTTCATTCTTCCTTGCATCCATTCCCTTATGTAACATTACAGTTTCTTTTATAATGGAGACATTCATTTTCCCACTCTTGATTTTCAGCTTGCTTTGGCCCAGTAGTATGTTAACAGATGAGATGCAGGACAAAAGTTTGGAATATGCTTGTCTAGTGGACTTTAATTTTCTTTTTTTAATGTTTATTTATTTATTTTGGTGGGGGGAAGGCAGAGAGAGAGGGAAAAGAGAATCCTAAGCAGACTCCATGCCCAACAGAAAGCCCCAAGTGGGGCTCAATCTCACAAACTGTGAGATCATGACCTGAGCTGAAATAGAGACACTTAACAAAAAAACCAAAACAAAACAAAAAACAAAAAAAAAGAACACATGACTTTTCTAACAAAAAAGAAAAAAGTGAATCATAGAACTGAACCACCCTAGCTTTTCCAGTTACTAAATCCTGAAGCACAGCTCCACCAGCTGAACATGAATCTTATATGTGAAAAATAAATTATTGTTTTTGCAGGCTTCTGACATTTTAAGATTATTTACTTTCCTCAAGAATGTGGTATATTCATGGGCACCTGGGTGGCTCAGTCCGTTAAGCATCAGAATTTGGCTCAGGTCATGATCTCAGAGTTCGAGAGCACCGTGTCTGGCTCTATTCTGACAGCTCAGAGCCTGAGTCTGCTTCAGATTCTGTGTCTCCCTCTCTTTCTTGGACCCTCCCCCACTTGTGCTCTTGTGCTCTGTCTCTGTCTCTGTGTCTCTCTCTCTTTCTCAAAAATATACATTATTTTTTTTAAAAAGAATGTAGTATATAGATTGAATCTGCAGCTGTTATATGGTGTTGGGTTCCCAATAGTTACAATATATGGGTTTAGTAATTAATGGAAGTAGAAATACCCTTTTACCATTATTATCAGTGGTAATGAACATTTACCAATGAAGAATTGCTGCTGTCTCTTTCTGAAACTTTAGTGTCTTCTTCATTAGAAGTTCTGATTCCTGAAAGGGAAGGGAGAATGCTTCCTTCAGAGCACCTCATAAGGTTGCCACTGAATCTGAGGCAATCACTATTGCCTGAATAGTTTGAAAATTTTCATGTTAGTGTATCAGAAGGCAAATAAGAGATACTATGTTGGTGGGGTTAAGTGACCCTGACTACCATGATGAAATAGGGCTGTCGCCATATAATTAGACCAAAGAAAGAAAGTTGAGTGATTCACTTTGATATTTTCTCATGTTACCATGACTGTTTGCAGTTAGTAAATGGATAATTGCAGCAACTATGGCTTAACAAGGACAAGACAACCAAAGACTAGATCTGTCAAGGGAACTAACTGAAGTGTTGGCAGATGGTGAGGGAAATCTAAAATATATATTGGGCTTCTGGTTTCCTCTCTAACATATAAAGGGCTTGAAAGTCATTATGCCCATCTTCACAACAACAACAACCCTGAAAATCAGCAACTCTTCTTATATTTTCTAGAGAATTGAGGCCACAGGAGAAATGACTGCCCTGAAAAGTGGAGAAGCAGGTGAATGCAGAGAATCTTAGCTTACATGAAACACTGCCACAGCTCTAGCCAGCAAGTGGTAAGAACACAAATTATAATTAATTGCTGAAAATTAAACCTATGAGTTAAAAGTTTCTCGGAGCCCGGGGTGCTTGGGTGGCTCAGGCTCAAGTCATGATCTCATGGTTTGTGAGTTCAAGCCCATGTTGGGCTCTGTGCTGACAGCTCAGAGCCTGGAGGCTGCTTTGGATTCTGTGTCTCATTCTCTCTTTGTCCCTCCCTCACTTGTGCTCTGTCTCTCAAAAACAAATAAACGTAAAAAAAATTTTTTTAATTTCTAGGAACCCACTCTCAGGGCCCAGTTTCATGGCTTTAACCATGAAGAGCTCAATCAGGTTCTCACAGTGAATATCATAGAAAAATTGTGTTCGGGAGGAGAGGGGTAAAGTAACCATTCTGAAATATGCTCAGAGGAAAAGTCGTTGTTTTGAAATACAACTAAAGTGTCCTGTTCTCCACTGCAGGGGTCTGCCTTAGGGACGACTACTTTACCAGAGCCTTGTCTAATCTAACAAAAAGGCAATTGGATGTTGTGATGGTTAATTTTATGTGTCAACATGGCTAGGTCATTGTACCAATATTTGGTCAAACACTATTCTTGATTTCTCTGAAAGAATTTTTGGATGAGGTTAACATTTAAATCAGTAGACAATAAGTAAAGCACATTAGCTGCCATAATGAAGGTGGGCTTTTGGACCACTCTGTTTTTGTTTTCATTTGTCTCCATGTAGTTTTTCATTTCCTGTTTGATTTTTTTCTTTTGTTGACCCATTGATTAATTAGTAACATGTTTCGCCTCCAGATGTTTGTGTTTTTTCTAGTTTTGTTTGTAATTGATTTCTAGTTTCAGATCATTGAGGTCAGAAATTATGCTTGATATGATTTCAATCTTCTCAAATTTATTGAGAATTGTTTTGTGATCTAACATGTAATCTATCCTGGATAATTTTCCACATATTTGAAAATAATGTGTATTCTTCTGTTTTGGGGTGAAATGTTCTGAGTGAAGTTTTTAAGTCCATATGTTCTAATGTGTTACTTAAAGCTCCTATCTTCTTTTTGATTTTCTGTATGGATGAACTACATATTCTGTAAGTAGGGTGTTACTATCTCTTCCTCTTATTGTGGTACTATCAATTTCTCCCATTATTTATGTTAATATTTGCTTTATGTATTTTTCTGGTTCAATATTAAGTGCATAGATATTTATAATTGTTACAGCCTCCTTGCAGATTGATAATTTTATCACTATGTAGTGCCCTTATTGATGTCTCATAGTTATAAAGTCTTGTTTTAAAGTCTATTTTTCCTGCAATAAGTATTACTATCCTGGCTTTTTCCCCACTTCCATCTGCTTGAAATATCTTAATCTAGGGGCGCCTGGGTGGCTTAGTCGGTTAAGCGTCCGACTTTCGCTTAGGTCATGATCTCGCGGTTCGTGGGTTCGTGTCCCTCGTTGGGTTCTGTGCTGACTGTCAGCTCTGAGCCTGGAGCCTGTTTCAGTCTGTGACTCCCTCTCTCTGACCCTCCCCTGCTCACACTGTCTCTCTCTCTCTCTCTCCTAGAAATAAATAAAAACATTAAAAAAAATTAAAAAAAAAGAAATATCTTAATCTACCTTTTCATTTTCAGTGTGTGTGTGTTTCTAGGACTGAGGTGTAACTCTTTTAAGTTGTATTTTTTTTAATATCTATTAATTTAGAGAGAGAGAGGTAGAAAGAGAGAGCAAGTGAGTGAGGGACAGAGGCAGAGGGGTACAGAGGATCCAAAATGGGCTTTGTGCTGACAGCAGAGAGCCTGATGCGGGGCTCAAAGTCACAAACCTTGAGATCGGGACCTGAGCCACAGTCAGATGCTTATCTGACTGAGCCACCCAGGTGCTCCTTAAGTATTATTTTTTCGGTCTTGTTTTTTTTATTAATTCTATCACATTGTATTTTGATTGGAGCCTTTAGACCATTTATATATATATATTTTTTTTTTAATATTTTTATTTATTTCTAGGATAGAGAGAGACAGATTGAACAGGGGAGGGTCAGAGAGAGAGGGAGATACAGACTCTGAAACAGGCTCCAGGCTCTGAGCTGGCAGTCAGCACAGAGCCCGACGCAGGGCACGAACCCACGAACCGTGAGATCATGACCTAAGCGAAAGTCGGACGCTTAACCGACTAAGCCACCCAGGCGCCCCTAGACCATTTATATTTTAGAGTGATTATTCATAGGTATGTATTTATTGCCATTGTGTTAATGGTTTTCTGTTTGCTTTTGTAGTTTTCCTTTCTTCCTTATCTTGCTCTTTTTACTTGTGATGATGACTTTCTTTAGTGTTATTCTTTGATTATTTTCTCTTTAAGTTTTGTGCATCTATTATAGGTTTTTGGTTTGTTTCCATGAGTTTTGTGTGCAAAATACTATATATGTAACAGTGCATATTCGTTTGATAGTCACTTAAGTTGAACACATAAATAACTTCGTTTTTACTCTCCCCTCTCCACACATTTTATGTGTATGTTGTCATATTTTACATCTTTTTATTTTGTGACTCCCTTTTACTTATTTTTTAAATCTAATTGATTTCACTACTTTTGTTTTGTAATATTTATTTTAGCTTTATCATTGAATGGATCTACTGCCTTTACTGTATGTTTGCTATTACTGAGGAAATATTTTTCCTTTCATAATTTTCTTATTTCTAACTATGGTACTTTTTTTTCCACTTAAATTTAACATTTCTTGTAAGGCCAGTTTAGTGGTGATGAACTCTTCATCTTTTGCTTGTTCAGGAGTTCTTTATATCTCCTTCAATTTTGAATGATAAACTTGTTGAATAGAGTACGCTTGGTTGTAGTTTTTTTTTTTTTTCCTTTCAATTTTTAAAATTTACCATGCCAACTCATTTCTGGCCTGTAATGTTTTTGCTGAAAAATCAGCTTGTAGTCTATTGGGGTATCCCTTGTATGTAAATAGTTGTTTCTGTCATGAAAGTTTTTTTAAGTTTATTTATTATTTTGAGAGAGAGAGAGAGAGAGTGACAGAGACAGAGAGAGAATCAGTGGGTGAGAAGTAGAGAGAGGGAGGGAGAGAGAAAATCCCAAGCAGGCTTTGCACTGTCAGCGCCGAGACTGATGTGGAACTAGATCCCACAAACTGCAAGATCATGACCTGAGCTGAAATCAAGAGTCAGACATTTAACCAATTGAGCTACCCAGGCATCCCTCTCTCCTGCAACTTTTAAGATTATCTCTTTACCTTTAATCTTTGACATCTTAATAATATTTTTTTATGAACTTCCTTGGGTTCATCTTGTTAAAGGCTCTGTGAACTTTCTGGCTGGCACTAGATGCCTGTCCTTTCCCCAGGTTAGGGAAGTTTTTGGCTATTATTTCTTATAATATGTTCCCCCCATCCCACCTTACTTCTTCTGGGACTACTATAATACAAATATTAGTATGCAGCTGTAAAGATTCTTTAACTTATTCTCGTTATTTTTTATTTTAATCTATTCATCTCTATTATCTATCTATCTATCATCTACCATCTATCTACCATCTGTCTACATATCATCTACCTATCTATTTTGCTCTTCAGCTTGGGTGCTTTACATTACCCTTTCTCCCAGATTTTTGATTCATTTTTCTGCATCCTCTAATCTGCTGTTGATTCCATCTTATGTAATTTTCACTTCAGTTATTGTGTGTTTCGACTTTGATTTTTAAAAATACCTTTGTTTTTTTGAAATTATCACTGCATTCATCCACTTTTATTCCAGTCAAGTGGACATCTTTATGACCATGTCTTTGAAATTTTTATAAGGTAGATTGCTTATTTCAGTTGTGTTTTTGTTTATCTTTATTAACTGTTTTTCTGACATTTTGTCTTGTTCTTTCATTTGAAGCATATTTTTCTCTCTTTAATTTGTTTGACTTTTTGTGTTTTTATCTATAAATTAAGAACAACAGTTCTTAACAGTAACAATAGTTACTTCTCCTAAACTTGAAGAAATGGCCTTCTATAAGAATGTCCACAGTGTAGACTGCATGTGCCTGGTAGCTTTGGCATGAGCTTGTCACTTTGAGCTGAATTTCCTCTGGTAGCTTGTCTGAAACTCAATTGAGTACAGGCTGGGTCTCAGGTCTCTCTGCAATGTGGGCACCCTTGCAGAATAGGTGAAGCTAAAGTGGGTGAAATCAAAGGGGTCTTGTTGTGTTCTGTGAAAGGGGCATCCTGGCAGGTCAGTTGGAGGCATAGCAGATATAAGGGAAGGGGGCTCTCTGCACAGCTGTATCCTGGTAGGTGGCTGAACTGAGGTGGGTGCAGGACAGTAAGTCTTAGGATGTTCTTCACATGTGGGTCCCTTACAGACTGCTGGAGCTGAATCAAGTATGGGCTGGAATGTCCAGGGGCACTCTGAACAGGGGAGGCCCTGGCAAGTTTTCTAGTGTTGAAATGGGTGCAAGCCTGGGATCCCAGGATGTTTTGTGCCTGTATCACCTTGGCAAGATGAGTGGAGCTATAGTGGATGTTGTCCAGGTATGTCTATACGTGTTGTTTCAGAACCAATTTGATGGGAAAGCTGTGGCTGCCGTAGGTTGGGGCACTGGGGCTCCAGCCAGCCAAGGTGCCCATATCCTGGTCCCAAATGCACTACAAATGTGGAAGGGGAACATTAAAAAAATGACATTTTCATGCCCTTCTAACCTTAGAGAGAGTTCCAGAAGCTCCCCTTCCATTTAGCAGATTTCTAGTCCTAGTTCATTTATATCCTCGTTGCTCTATTATTTTTATTTTTTTAATATAACTTATTGTCAAATTGGCTTACATACAACATCCAGTACTCATCCCAACAAGTGCCCTCCCTCCTCAATGCCCATCACCAATTCTTCCCTCGCCGCACCCCCAATAACCATCAGTTTGTTCTATGTATCTCAGAGTCTCTTATGGTTTAACCTCTCCATCTCAGTTTGTAACTTTTTCCCCCGTCCCCTCCCCAATGACCTTCTGTAAAGTTTCTCAAGATACACATATGAGTGAAAACATATGATACCTGTCTTTCTCTGACTGACTTATTTCACTCAGCATACATAATACTCTCCAGTTCCTTCCATGTTGCTGCAAATGGCCAGATTTCATTCTTTCTCATTGCCAAGAAGTATCCAATTGTATATATAAACCACATCTTCTTTATCCATTCATCTGTTGATGGACATTTAGACTCTTTCCATGATTTGGCTATTGTTGAAAGTGTTGCTATAAACATTGGGGCACATGTGCCTCTATGCATCAGCACTCTTGTATCCCTTGGGTAAATTCCTAGCAGTGTTATTGCTGTGTCACAGGAGAGTTCTACTGTTAATGTTTTGAGAAACCTCCACACTGTTTCCCAGAGGGACTGCACCAGTTTGCATTCCCGCCAACAGTGTAGGAGGGTGCCCGTTTCTCCACATCCTTGCCAGCATCTAGAGTCTCCTGATTTGTTCATTTTAGCCATTCTGACCAGTGTGAGGTGGTATATCAATGTGGTTTTGATTTGTATTTCCCTGATGATGATTGATGTTGAGGATCTTTTCATGTATCTGTTGGCCATCTGGATGTATTCTTTGGAGAGTATCTATTCATTTCTACTGCCCATTTTTTCATTGGGTTATTTGTTTTTGGGTGCGGAGTTTGTTGAGTTCTTTATGGATTTTGGATACTAGCCCTTTATCCAATATGTCACAGGGAAATATCTTTTCTCATTCCATCGGTTACCCTTTAGTTTTGTTGATTGTTACCTTTGCAGTGCAGAAATGTTTTATCTTGATAAAGTCACAATAGTTCATTTTTGCTTTTGATTCCCTTGCCTTTGGAGATGTTTGAGTAAGAAATTGCTGTGGCCGAGGTCAAAAAGTTTGTTTCCCACCTTCTCCTCTAGGGCTGTGATGGTTTCCTGTCTCACATTCAGGCCCTCCGTCCATATTGAGTTTATTTTTGTGTATGGTGTAAGAAAGTGGTTTAATTTCATTCTTCTGCATGTTGCTGTCCAGTTCTCCCAGCAACATTTGTAAAAGAGACTGTCTGTTTTCCATTCCATACTCTTTCCTGCATTTTCAAAGATTAGTTGGCTATACATTTGTGAGTCTAATTCTGGGTTCTTTATTCTATTCCACTGATCTATGTGTCTGCTTTTGTGACAGTACCATTACTTCCTTTATGATTACAGCTTTGTAGTACAAGCTAAAGTCTGGGATTGAGATGCCTCTTGTTTTGGTTTTCTTCTTCTTCTTCTTCTTCTTCTTCTTCTTCTTCTTCTTCTTCTAATAGTTTATTGTCAAGTTGGTTTCCATATAACACCCAGTGTTCATCTCCACAAGTGCCCTCCTCCATGCCCATCAGTCCTTAACAAACTGAGGTTTTCTTCTTCAATATTACTTTGGCTATTTGGGGTCTTTGTGGTTCCATACACATTTTAGGATAGTTTGTTCTAGACTTGAAAATAATGCTGGTGTAATTTTGATTGGGATTGCATTGAATGTGTAGATTGCTTTGGATATTAATAACATTTTAACAATATTTAGTCTTCCAAACCATTAGCATGGAACGTTTTTCCATTTCCTTGTTTCTTTTCAATTTCCTTCATAAGCTTTCTATAGTTTTCAGCATACAGATCTTTTAAATCTTTGGTTAGGTTTCTTCCTAGGTACTTTATGGTTCTTGATGCAATTGTAAATGGGATCAGTTTCTTTATTTCTCTTTCTGTTGCTTCATTACTGGTGTATAAAAGTGCAACCAATTTCTGTACATTGATTTTGTACCCTGCGACTTTGCTGAATTCATGTATCAGTTCTAGAAGACTTTTGGTGGAGCCTGTCAAATTTTCCATGTAGAGAATCATGTCTTTGAAAAGTGAAAGTTTTACTTCTTCTTTGTCAATTTTGATGCATTATATTTCTTTTTTTGTGTGTGTGATTTCCGATACTAGGACTCCAACACTGTGTTAAACAACCATGGTAAGAGTGGACATCCCTTTCATGGTCCTGATCTCAGAGGAAAAGCTCTTAGGTTTTCCCCATGGAGGATGATATTAGCTGTGGGTTTTTCATAAATGGCTTTTATGATGTTTAAGTATGTTCCTTCTATCCAGACTTTGTTGATGGTTTTTATTAAGAAAAGATGATGTATTTTCTCAAATACTTTTTCTGCATCTACTGGCAAATCATATGGTTCTTATCTTTTGGTTTATTAATGTGATGTATCACATTGATTGATTTGCAAATATTGAACCAAACCGGCAGCCCAGGAATGAATTTCACTTGATCATGGTGAATAATTCTTTTTATATGCTCTTGAATTTAATTTGCTAGTATCTTGTTGAGAATTTTTGCATCCATATTCATAAGGGATATTGGCTTATAATTCTCCTTTTTAGTGGATTCTCTGTCTGGATTGGGAATCAAGGTATTGCTGGTTTCATTGAATAAGTGTGGAAGTTTTCATTCCATTTCTATTATTTGGAACAGCTTAAAAAGGATAGGTTTAACTCTGATTTACATGTCTGGTAGAATGCCCCAAGAAAGACATCTGGACCAGGATGCTTATTTGTTGGGAGATTTTTGATAAGTAAATCAATTTCTTCACTAGTTATGGGCCTGTTCAAATTTTCTATTTCTTCCCATTTGAGTTTTGGCAGCGTATGGGTGTCTAAGAAATTTTCCATTTCTCCAGGTTGTCCTGTTTTTCAGCATATAATTTTTTATAGTATTCTCTGATAATTCCTTGTATTTCTGAGGAATTGGTTGTGATAAATCCATTTTCATTTGTGATTTTATCTATTGGGTACTCTCTCTCTCTATATATATTTTTTAGAAGTCTGGTTAAGGGTATATCAATTTGGTTCATTTTTTCCAAAAGCCAACTCTTAGTTTCATTGATCTGTTTACTGTTTTTTTTTATTCTACATTGTTCATTTCTTTTTTAAAAATATTTTTTTAAATTTATTTCTAGGAGAGAGAGAGAGACAGAGTGAGCAGGGGAGGGTCAGAGAGAGAGGGAGACAGACTCTGAAATTGGCTCCAGGCTCTGAGCTGGCAGTCAGCACAGAGCCCGACGCGGGGCTCGAACCCATGAACCGCGAGATCATGACCTAAGCGAAAGTCGGACGCTTAACCGACTAAGCCACCCAGGCGCCCCTACATTGTTCATTTCTTCTCTGACTTTTATTATTTCTTGTCTTCTGCTGGTTTTGAGGTTTCTTTGCTGCCCTGCTTCTAGTTCTTTTAGGTGTGTTGTTAGATTTAGTATTTGGGATTTTTCTTTTTTCTTGAGATAGGCCTGGATTGCAATGTATTATCCTCTTAGGACTGCCTTTGCTGCATCCCAAAGATTTTGGATTGTTGTGTTTTCATTTTTATTTGTATCCATATATTTTTAAATTTCTTCTCTAATTGCCTGGTTGGCCCATCTATTTTTAAATAATATGTTCTTTAGCCTCCATGCTTTTGGAGGTTTTTCCAAACATTTTCCTGCGTGTGATTTCAAGTTTCATAGCATTGTGATCCTAAAGTGTGCATGGTATGATCTCAATTATTTTATATTTAATCAAGGCAGTTTTGTGACACAGTATGTGATCCATATTGGAGAATGGTCCAAGTGCACTTGAGAAGAATGTATATTCTGCTGCTGTAGGCTTAAAAGTTCTAAATATATATGTCAAGTGCATCTGGTCCACTGTCTCAATTAGGGCCATTGTTTCTTTACTGACTTTCTGTCTAGATGATCTGTCCATTGTTGTAATTATGACATTCTTACCAATAAGGTTGTTTATGTTTGTGATTGTCTTATATATTTTGATTGCTTCGAATTTGGTACATAGACATTTAGAATTTTTAGCTCTTCCTGATGGATAGACCCTGTAATTATTATATAATACCCTTCTCCATAGCTTGTTACAGCCTTTAATATGAAGTCTACTTTGTCAGATATAAGTATGGTTCCTCCAGTTTTCATTTGATTTCCAGTATCATGATTGATGGTTGTCCATCCCCTCACTTACAATTTTAAGGTGTCCTCAGGTCTAAAATGAGTCTCTTGTAGACAGAAAATAGATGGATTTTGTTTTTTCATCCATTCTGTTACTGTATGTCTTCTGATTAGAACATTTAGTCCATTTGGGGCGCCTGGGTGGCTTAGTCGGTTAAGCGTCCGACTTTCGCTTAGGTCATGATCTCGTGGTTCGTGGGTTCGAGCCCCGTGTCGGGCTCTGTGCTGACTGCCAGCTCAGAGCCTGGAGCCAGTTTCAGAGTCTGTGTCTCCCTCTCTCTCTGATCCTCCCCTGCTCACGCTGTCTCTCTCAATCTCTCTCCTAGAAATAAATTAAAAAAAAATTTAAAAAAGAATATTTAGTCCATTTAAATTCAGTGTTATTTAAAAAGATATGGGTTTAGAATCATTGTGTTATCTGTAGGTTACATGTATGTAGTGATGTCTATAGAACTTTGTAGATCTTGCAGCATTTCACTCACAGAGTGACCCTTAGGAATTCTTGTAGGGCTGGTTTAGTGGTGATGAGTTCCTTCAGTTTTTTTTTTTTTTTTTTTTTTTTTTGTTTGGGAAGACCTGTATCTCTCCCTCTATTCTGAATGACAGGCTTGGTGGATAGAGGATTTTTAGCTGCATATTCTTCCTGTTCATCATATTGAGTATTTCCTGTCATTCCTTTTTGGCCTGCCAACTTTCAGTAGATAGGTCTGCTACTACCCTTATATATCTACCTTTGTATGTTAAACCCGCTTATCCCTAGCTGCTTTCAGAATTCTCTCTTTATCTTTGTATTTTGCCAGTTTCACTATGATATGTTGTGCAGAAGATTGATTCAGGTTACATCTCTGTGACTCTTTCAGCTTCCTTCCCCAGACTGGGGACATTCTCAGCTATGATGTGTTCAAGTATTCCTTTCACGCCTTTCTGACTTCTTCTAGAACTCCTACGATACAGATATTGTTCCATTTGATTGAATCAGTTCTCTTGATACAGACATTTTTTTTACATCTCTTTTTCTCAGATTCATCTTTTTTCCATAATTTTATGTTCTAATTCACCTATTCTCCCCTATGCCTCTTCAATCCTTACTGTCACTGCCTCTAGTATATTTTGACCCTCACTTACAGCATTTTTTAAATTCATCATGTCTACTTTTCAGTTTCTTGTCTCGGCAGCGATAGATTCTCTGTTGTCCTCTATGCTTTTTTTTAAGCCCAGTGATTAATTTCATGAGTACTATTCTAAATTCCTGTTCAGTTATGTTGTTTATATATTTTTCGATCAATTATTTAGCTGTCACTTTTTACCAGAATTTCCTTTTAGGGGAATTCCTCCATTTTGTCATTTGGCTAGTTTTCTGTCCATTATGTGTTTTTAAAACTTATCATGTGCCCTGCAACTGTGAGCACTACTATATTAAAGAAGGGTTATACACTGTCCAGGGCCTGGCCCTTCAGGAGGTGTTTTTCGGAGAGTGTTACTTGCTCTCTGTTTTTCTGACTTTGGTTACTTTATCTCCATACTCATAGCGATGTTTTGGACCCTCCACCAGATGTGCTTTGATTTGTTCGTTGCAGTAGTCTGAATGGAAATCAATAAGATGAATAAAGAACAAACATAAAACAAAAACATGCAAACCTACTAGCAGACAAACACACAAAAAAAAACCCAAAACAATAAACCAGAAACACCAGCTAAAAGTAAACAACCGCATGGAGGCAGTGCTGATGGAAGAGGCCTTATCTCATACAAAATGAGAAATGACAGGGGGAGAGAAAAACAAAAAAATAATAATTGACCAGGCAGAGAAACTATACGATCAATGCAGAGAGAAAGAAAGGGAAATAAATAAAGAGCAGGGAAAAAGAAAAGAACAGAAAGCTGTCCAGACAGAGAAACTATATAGCTTAATCCAGACAAAGAGTAAAGAAAGTAAAGAAGGAGGTAGGAAAAATAAGAGAAGATAAAATTGTCCAGACTAGTTACCATATGGCTAATCTGGAGATGGAGAATGGAAAATAAAGAAGGACAAGTGTAATACGTATTAAGAAAATGGATTAAATATATCTGCTGAAATAGACCAACAACCAGAGTAACCAGACTAGAGATGGGAACAGATAATAAGAAGAAAAGGAAGGGTGTACCAAGGTGGCTCCATCAATTAAGAGTCTGACTTTGGATTCCAGAGCCATCAGCCAGTCCAAGGACATAGCCTTAAGAGGGTAAACGGTTGTGGAGACTCTTTACAGAATATACAGGAAAGAATATTAAAGCCTCTATATAAACCAGAAAGATTCTGGCCAATAGATTCTGAGATCCACTCACTCACGACCACATGTAATTTCCCTTGCTTATCAACCCTGCCGCCCACCCATCTGGAGTGGTCTGCCTTTTTCTTCAGCTCTCCTTGTCCTCGGTGTACTGAGGCCAGTTTGCAAACCAAGACTCCCCAGGATTTTGAGGGTCACCTCAAGAAACAAGCCAAAGTACAAATGGCAAGTGTCCCAAATATCACTATGAGTAGGAAAATAAAATAACCAAAGACTCAACAAGAGAGACCAAGAGACACCATTCAAAGAACATTTTCTGAACGGACAGGCCCTGAACAGTCAAAGAGCCTTCTTTGGTACAGCAGCACTCATAGATGCAAAGTGTATAACAAGCTGTTATACAAGAGACAGAAAGCTAACCAAAATGACGAAATGGAAGAGCTCTCTTCCAAAGGAATTCCAGGAAGAATTGACAGCTAATGAACTATTCAAAACAGATATAAGTAAAATAACTAAACAAGAATTTAGAACGATAGTCATAAAGTTAATCGCAGGGCTTGAAAAAGGAATGGAAGACATCGGCGGAACTATTGCTACAAAGACTATGGAGCTCAAAAATTTGTGATGAATTTAAAAATGCTATAAATGAGATACAAAATGAAAGGGGGGCGTCCAATGCACGGATAGAAGAGACAGAAAGGAGAATAAGTGATTTACAAGACACAATTATAGAAAAAGAGGAAGTTGAGAAAAAGAGAGATAAACTGATCCAGAAACAGGAAAGGAGAGTTTGAGAGCTCAGTGATATAATCAAACAGAACAATACCCTTATCATAGGAATTCCAGAAGGGAAGAGAGAGGGAAAGACGTTGAAGGATTTCCTGAACAAATATTAGCAGAGAACTTCCCCAATCTGAGGAAGGAAATAGACGTTGAAATCCAAGAGGCACAGAGAACTCCCCTCAGACTTAACTTGAAAAAATCTTCTGCACGATATATCACAGAAACTTGCAAAATATATGACTAAAGAGAGAATTCTCAAAGGAGCTATTGATAAAAGGGCCCTAGCAGAGTGGTGACAGATCTATCTACTGAAACGTGGCAGGCCAGAAAGGAATGGCAGGACATCTTCAATGTGATGAACAGAAAAAATATGTAGCCAAGAATCCTCCATCCACAAAGCCTGTCATTCACAATAGAAGGAAAGATAAAGGTCTTTCCAAATAAACAAAAATAGAAAGAATTCGTCACCACTAAACCAGCCCTACAAGAAATCCTGAGGGGGACCCTCTGAGGGAAATGTTGCAAGGAACGCAAGATACCAGAGACCCCACCACAAGCATAAATCCCACAAAAGACATAATGATTCTAAACCCATATATTTCAATAATACCACTGAACGTAAAGGAATGAAATGCCCCAATAAAAAGACATAAGGTAGCAGAATGGATAAAAAAAAAACAAAATTTATCTATTTATCTACAAGAAACACACTTTAGACGGGAGGACACCTTCAGATTAAAAGTAAGGGGATGGAGAAATATATATCATATTACTGGAAGTCAAAAGAAAGCTGGAGTAGAGATACTTATATCAGACAAACTGGACTTTAAATTAAAGTCAGTAACAAGGGATGAAGAAGGGCATTATATAATTTACAGGGTCTATCCATCAGGAAGAACTAACAATTATAAATGTCTACGCACCGAATACGGGAGCACCTAAATATTTGAAACAATCACAAACAGAAACAATCTTATAGAAAAGAATGTGCTAATAGTAGGGGACTTCAATAATCCACTTACAGCTATGGATAAATAAACCAGACAGAAAATCACTAAGGAAACAATGAACTTGAATGACACATTGGACCAGTTGAATCTGACAGATATACTTAGAACTCCACATCCTGAGACCATGGAATTCAATTTCTTCTCAAGTGTGCATGGCACATTCTCCATGATAGATCACAGACTGGGACATAAAGCAGCCCTCAATAAATATAAAAGAATTGAGATCATACCATGCACACTTTCAGATCACAATGCTTTGAAACTCGAAATCAATCACAGGAAGAAGTCTGGAAAACCTCCAAAAACATGGAAGTTAAAGAGCACCCAGTAAATAACGACTGGGCCAATCAGGCAAATAGAGAAGAAATTTAAAAATATATGGAAACAAATGAAAATGAAAATACAACAATCCAAACACTATGGGATGTGGCAAAGGCAGTCCTCAGAGGAAAGTACATTGCACTCTAGGCCTATTTCAAGAAATTAGAAAAAGTGCAAGTGCAAAGTCTAACAGCTCACTTAAAGGAACTAGAGGCAGAGCAACAAGAGCACCCCAAACCCAGTAGAAGAAGAGAAATAATAAAATCAGGGCAGAAATAAACAATATAGAAACAAAACAACCCAGTTGAACAGATCAACAAAATCAAGAGTTTGTTTTTTGAAAATATAAACAAAATTGACAAATCTATAGCCAGGCTTCTAAAATAAAAAAAAACAGAGAGCACTCAAATAGTCAAAATCATGAATGAAAATGGACTGATTACAACCAACCCCACAGAAATACAAGAAATTATCAGGGATTACTCTAAAAATTATATGCCAAGAAATTGGACAACTTAGAAGAAGTAGACAAATTCCAAAACATACACACACTACCACAATTCACACGGGAAGAGATAGAAAATCTTAACAGACTCATAACTAGTGAGGAAATTGAATCAGTTATGCAAAATCTTCCAACAAATAAGAGCCCTGGGACAGATCGCTTCCTTGGAGAATCCTATCAGACATTTAAAACAGAAGTAGTTCCCATTCTTCTCAAACTACTCTAAAAAAGAAATCGAAGGAAAACTTCCAGACTCATTTTATAAACCCAGCATCACTTTGATTCCCACGTCAGACAGAGACCCATCAAAAAAAGAGAACTACAGGCCAATATCCTTGATGAATACAAATGCAAAAATCCTCAACAAGATACTTGCAAATCGAATCCAACAGCACATGAAAATAATTATCCACCATGCTCAAGTGGGATTCATTCCTGGGTTACAGGGCTTGTTCAATATTCGCAAATCAATGTGATACATCACATTTACAAAAGAAAAGACAAAAACTATATGAAACTGTCTATAGATGCAGAAGAAGCTACTCACAAAATATAGCATCCCTTCTTAATAAATACCGTCGAGAAAGTCAGGATAGAAGGAACTTACTGAAACATCATAAAAGCTGTCTATGAGAAGCCCTCAGCTAACATCATCCTCAGTGGGGAATAACTGAGAACTTTCCCCCTGAGATCAGGAACACGACAGGGATGTCCACTTTCACCACTGTTGTTTAACAGTGCTGGAAGTCCTAGCATCAGCCATCAGACAACAAAAGGAAATCAAAGGCATCAGAATTGGCAAAGAAGTCAAACTTTCACTTTTCACAGATGACTTGATACTTTACATAGAAAACCCAACAGATTCCACCATAAGCCTACTAGAACTGATCCAAGAATTCAGCACAGTTGCCGGGTACAAAATCAACACACAGAAATCGGTTGCATTTTTATACACCAACAATGAAGCAACAGAAAGAGAAATCAAGAAACTGATCCTATTCACATTTGCACAAAAAACCATAAAATACCTAGGAATAAACTTAACCAAAGATATAAGACATCTGTATGATGAAAACTATAGAAAACTTATGAAGGAAATTGAAGAAGACACAAAGAAATGGAAAAACTTTCCATACTCATGGATTGGGAGAATAAATATAGTTAAAATGTCATTACTACCGTATAAATAAACCACATCTTCTTGATCCATTCGTCCGCTGATGGATACTTAGGCTCTTTCTGTTTTAGCTATTGTTGAGAGTGCTGCTATGAACATTGGGGTGCATGTGCTCCTATGCATCAGCATTTCTGTTTCCCTTGGGTAAATTCCTAGCAGTGCTATTGCTGGGTCATAGAGGAGTTCTATTGTTAGTTTCCTGAGGAACTTCCACACTGTTTTCCAGAGGGGCGGTACCAGTTTACATTCCCACCAACAGTGTACGAGCGTGCCCATTTCTCCACATCCTCGATAGCATCTAGAGTTCTCTGATTTGAGAAAGAATGAAATCTGACCATGTGTAGCAACATATATGGACCTTGAGGGTGTTATGCTGAGCGAAATAAGTCAGGCAGAGAAGGACAAATATCATATGCGTGCATGTATAGGAGGATTAGGAGGAACTTCACTGAGGACCATGGGGGAGAAGAAGGGGGGAAATAGTGGGGGAAAGTGAGAGAGGCAAACCATGAGAGACTCCTGAATGCTGAGAACGAACTGAGGACTGATTTATGTGGGGGGGCAGGGGGAGTGGGCATGGAGGAGGGCACTTGTGGGGATGAGCACTGGGTGTTATATGGAAACCAAGTTGACAATAAACTATTTGTAAAAATAAAATAAAATAAAATGTCATTATTACCGACAGAAATCTACACATTCAATGCAATCCCAATCAAATTTGCACCAGCAGTCTTCTCAAAACTAGAACAAACTATCCTAAAATGTGTATGGAACCACAAAAGACCCCGAATAGCCAAAGTAATACTGAAAAATAAAACCAAAACCGGAGGTATCACCATCCCAGACTTTAGCCTCTACTACAAAGCTGTAATCATCAAGACAGTATGGTATTGCCACAAAAACAGACACATAGACCAATGGAATAGAATTGAGAACTCAGATTTGGACCCAAAAGTATACAGCCAATTATTCTTTGACAAAGCAGGAAAGAGTATCCAATGGAAAAAAGACAGCCTCTTTAACAGATGGTGTTGGGATAACTGGACAGCAACATGCAGAAGAATGAAACTAGATCATTTTCTCACAACATACAAAAAAATAATCTCAAAATGGATAAAGGACCTGAACATGAGACAGAAAACCATCAAAGCCCTAGAAGAGAATACAGGAAACAACCTCCTCGACCTCCACTGCAGCAATTTCTTACTTGACACATCCCCAAAAGCAAAAGAATTAAGAGCAAACATAAACTATTGGGACCTCATCAAGATTCAAAGCTTCTGTAAAGCAAAGGAAACAATCCATAAAACTAATACATAACCGACGGAATGGGAAAAGATAGTTGCAAATGACATGTCAGATAAAGGTTTAATATCCAAAATCTATAAGGATATCACCAAACTCCACACCTGAAAAACAAACAATCCAGTGAAGAAATGGGCAGAAGATATGAACAGACACTTCTCCAAAGAGGACTTCCAGTTGGCCAACAGACACATGAAACGATTCTCAGCATCCTTCCTCATCAGGGAAATACTAATCAAAACCACACTGAGATACCACCTCATGCCAGTCAGAGTGGCTACAATGAGCAAATCAGAAGACTGTAGATGCTGGCGAGGATGTGGAGAAATGGGCACCCTCCTACACTGTTGGTGGGAATGTAAACTGGTACAGCCCCTCTGGAAAACAGTGTGGAGGTTCCTCAAAAAATCAACAAAAGAACTAGCCTAAGACCCAGCAATAGCACTGCTGGGAATTTACCCAAGGGATACAGGAGTGCTGATGGAAAGGAGCACATATACCCCAATGTTCATAGCAGCACTCTCCACAATAGCTAAAACATGGAAAGAGCCTAAGTGTCCATCAACTGATGAATGGATCAAGAAGATGTGGTTTATCTATACCATGGAATACTACATGGCAATGAGAAATATTGAAATTTGGCCATGTGTAGCAACATGGATGGACCTTGAGGGTGTTATGCTGTGCAAAATAAGTCAGGCAAAGAAGGACAAATATCATATCTTTGCACGTATAGGAGGATTAGGAGGAACTTAACGGAGGATCAAGGGGGGAGATGAAGGGGGGAAATAGTGGGAGAGAGGGAGAGAGGCAAACCCTGAAAGACTCTTGAATTTTGAGAGCAAACTGAGGACTGATGAGTGTGGGGGTGGAGGGGGGACATGGACATGGAGGAGGGTATTTGTCGGGATGAGCCTTCGGTGATATATGGAAACCAACTTGACAATAAACCATTTATAGTAAAAATAATAAAATAAAATAATTAAAATGAAAAAAAAATATATAAAAGAAGTTGAATCTGTGAAACACCGGCCCCTCCACCCTTAAACCCAATCAAAGAAGAACCCTGTCCTGTGTATGCTCGCTTGCTCACTCACTCTCTCGCTCTCCACAACATTGCTTGATGACCCTAGCGGTGCTGTGTAGTTTGCAGGATTTGTAATCAATAAATCTGTCTCTCAAAGCTTCCTGATTGTTATTGTTGACGGCATCTGGCAATCATAATAAGATCTACAAGATCTGGTCCAACCACAATATTGGTTATTGATAAATTGAGATCAGCACGGAACAATCTCTTAGCATATTATTCATAGTTGTTTTAAATACCCAGTCTGAAAATTCCATTATCTGGGCGATGTCTGGTTCTAGTTTTGTCTCTTGGAATTGTGTTTTTTTTTTTTTTTAATTTTTTACCTTTTAGTGTGCTTTATACTTTTTTTCCTGATAGTTATATATAATTTACAAGGTAAGGAACTGCTAAAAATTTACCTTTAAAGTTGTAAAAAGCGATGTGAAGAAAAGGGAAGTGTTCCATAATCCTGTCAATTTGCTGACTTTTTCTGGGTCTATGCCTCTGAATTATAAACTCCACAAGTGTTTTAAATTTTTTTCTTCCCCTTTAGGTGGAACCAGATGATTATAGTGAGCTAGAGTTGGCTATTTCCCTCCTTGCATGTGGAAAGACAGAGCTAACTAGATTGGGTACTTATTTTCTCCACTTTAGTTAGAGATAAATATGATTTCTGATGACATCACAGTAGGTCAGGCTCTGGTTAACTAGTTTCTACTGGGGGCAGGCCTTGTTAAGAACAGAGTGCTCTGGCATATTTCAAAATGTTCCTTTTCCTCTCTTCCTGCTAGAAGCGTGAAGGGATTTTTCTCTGATATTTACTCTGTAAGCGTGGTCTAGCTCCTGTATGTAAAGGAGACAAAATTATGGGGGCTTTTCTAAAACTGGTGGCCCTGGAGTTTTTAAGTGTCAGAATTGTCCAAACAGAATTTCCAGCAATTTATTAATTTACAGTTCTAGTTTTCCTATTTTGTCACTGGACACCTTCGTGGTTTCTGCTCATGAGTCTCTGCTCCGATAAGTTATTATTCTGTGTATTTGTTTGTAAATCTCTCCAATTCTGGTGTCAGTTTGCTGTGTGCCTTCACCAATCTTAAAGATACTAGAAGATTTGATTTTTCAGTCTCATCAGCTTTTTACTTATTAAAATAGAGTGCTAGCTTCTAAACTTTTTACATACTGAACTGAATGATAGGATACATTTTTTTATGGTTAGAAATGGGGTTGAACAAATTGCATGAACTGCTTGGGTATTTGTGACTTGTTTTTATGTTGTGGGGCATTTGTATGTGTTGGTTTGAGTTAAAGTGTCAAAGGCAGGATGGATAACTACTGGTCTTTTGTGACCTACTTTTGAATGATACATAAAGTAATGGACCCTAAATTTTAAAGAAAATTTTAGTAAAAGGGAGAGAAAAAAAGGATGGTTATTTTGGCACTCTTATGTGTCTATATTTCTTCATTTTTAGATAATATGAATGGCAACTTGGCGTTTTCATATTACCTACTATCAAGACCAGAGAGGTCTTGTTATTCCTTTTATGTGTAGACTCTAAATCACACTGCTGTATGGAACCGTCGGAAGTACTGTTCCAGGATAGTTTTTACCACAATACCCAGTATTTGTTGTCTCACTGCTTTAAAGAATGAAGAGATGGACACAAAATGAACAGGAGGCAAAAGTTTATTAGAATATAAGATTAGAAATTAAAAACAGAAGGAAAGCTCTCTTTACAGAGAGGGGACATTCAAAAGTATTTGCCTGAGAACTATAGGCAAAGGTGGTTGATTTATAAGGTTCTGGTTAGCCTTCCTCCTTCCATTCCTCCTTGTTCCTTTTCAGATTCTACCCTTATTGGCTTGATAGCTCTAGGTTCTGGGTAGTCCATTCCTGTTTGGAGAATTACACACCCGCGCGTGCAAGCGAGTGCTCGCGCGCGCGCGCGCACACACACACACACACACACACTCACACACACTTTCTCATTCTCACTCTCTCTTTCCCTCTTTGCTTGTTTGTTTTGTTTCTTAAATTCCACATATGACTGATATTATCTGTCTTTCTCTGATTTATTTCCCTTAATATTATACTCTCTAGCTCCATCCATATTATTGAAAATGGTGAGATTTCATTATTTTATATGGCTGAATAATGCACCACTTCTTATTATCCATTCATCTATCAATAATCACTTGGGGTACTTCCATAATTTGACTGTAGTGAATAATGGTGCTATAAACATTGGGGTGCATGTATCCATTTGAACTAGTATTTTTGTATTCATTGGGTAAACACCCAGTAGTGTGATTCCTGGATTATATGATAGTTCTATTTATAACTTTTTGAGGAATCTTCATACTGTTTTCCATAGTGGCTGCACAAGTTTGCATTCCCACCAATAGTGAAAAAGGGTTCCCTTTTCTCCACATCCGTACAAACACCCGTTGTCTCCAGTGTTTTTGATCTTAGTCATTCTGACAGGTGGGAGGTAATATCCCACAGTAGTTTTGATTTGCATTTCCCTGATGATCAGTGGTGTGGAGCATATTTTCATATATCTGTTGCCCATCTGGATGTCTCCTTTGGAAAAGTGCCTATTCATGTCTTCTGCCCATTTTAAAATTGGATTATGTGGGGTCTTTTGGTGCTGAGTTATATCAGTTCTTTATATATTTTGGATTCTAACCCTTTTTCTAATATTCCATTTGAAAATATCTTTTCTTATTCCATAGCTTGCCTTTTATTTCAGTGAGTGCTGCCTTCACTCTACAGAAGCTTTTTATTTTGATGTGGTCCCAATAGTTTATTTTTCCTTTTTTTTCCCTTGCCTTAGGAGACAGATCAAGAAAAAATTGTTAGGCTGATGTCTGAAAAATTACTGCCTGCGATCTTTTCTAGGATTTTTATGATTTCAGGTCTCATATTTAGGGGTTTAATCCATCTTAACTTATTTTTGTGTATGGTGTAAGAAAGATGTCCACTTTTAGTCTTTTATATGTACCTTTTCAGTTTATTCAACACCATTTGTGAAAGAGACTGTCTTTTTTCCATTGCGTATTCTTTCCTATTTTGTTGCAGATCAATTGTATAATTGTGGAGTTTGTTTCTGGGTTTTATATTCTGTTCCATTGGCCTGTCTATTTTTGTACCATTACCATAATATGTTTTTTTTTTTTTTTTAAGTTACTACAGTTTTAAGCATAACTTGAAGTCTGGAATTGTGATACCTCTAGCTTTGCATTTCTTTCAAATATTGCTTTGGCTATTTGGGGTCTTTAGTGATTTCATACAAATCTTAGGATATATTTCCTCTAGTTCTGTGGAGAATACTTTCGGTATTTTGATAGGGATTGCATTAAATGTGTAGATTACTTTGGTAATATAGACATTTTAACAATATTTCTTCTTCCAATTCATGAGCATGGGATGTCTTTCCATTTCTTTGTGTTGTCTTCAATTTCTTTCATCAATATTTTATCATTTTCAGATGCAGATCTTTCACCTCTTTGGTGATTTTAGGATTTTATTATTTTTCGTGCAATCATAAATAGTACTGTTTTCTCAAATTCTTCTTCTGCTGCTTTACTATTAGTGTATGGAAATGCAAAAGATTCCTGCATAGTGATTTTGTATCCTGCAATTTTACTGAATTCATTCATTCAAGGTTTGGTGGAGTCTTTTGAGTTTTCTCTGTATAGTATCATGTCTTCTATATATAGTCAGTTTTACTTCTTCTTATTGATTTGGATAATATTTACTTATTTTTGTTGTCTAATTGCTGTGGCTAGGATTTCCAGTAGTATGTTGAAAAAAAGTGGTGTGAGTGGACATCCTTGTCTTGTTCCTGACATTAGGGGGAAAACTCTCAGTATATCTCCATTGAGTATGTTGTTCTCTGTGTGGATTTGCATGGCTTTTATTGTGCAGATGTATGTTCCACAAAATATGACCTTTATTATGTGGAGGTGTGTTCCCACTAGACCTATTTGTTTAAGGTTTTCAGCATGACTGGATGTTTTACTTCGTCAGATGCTTTTTCTCTGTGTCTTAAGATGATCATATGGTTTTATCCTTTCATTTATTGATGTATGTATCACATTGATTGAATTGAAAATATTGAACCACGCTTGCATCCTGGGACTAAATCCCACTTGATCATCATAAATGATTTTTTTAAATTTATGGTTGGATTCTGCTTTTAGTATTTTGTTGAAGACTCATTGCATCTATGTACATCAAAGATATTGGCCTGGAGTTCTTTTTGTTATGGTATTTTTATATAGCTTTGGTATCAGGGTGATACTGACATCATAGAATGAATGGAAGTTTTCCTTCCTCTTCTATTTGTTGGAACGTTTTATGAAGAATTAGTATTAACTCTTCTTTAAGTATTTGGTAGAATTTGCCAGTGAAGTCATTTGGTTCAGGACTTCTATTTGTCGTGTTTTTTAAACTACTTATTCGACCTCCTTGCTGGTAATTGGTGTGGTCAAATTTTCTATTTCTATCTGCGTCAGTTTGGTAGTCTATGCTTCTAGGATTGTACCCAGTTCCTCCAAGCTGTCCAATTTATTGGCATATAGTTTTCCATAATATTCTCTGACAATTGTCTGTATTTCTGTGGTGTTGTTTGTTAGGTCTCCTTTTTAATTCATGATTTTATTTGAATCCTCTTTCTCTCTCATTTTATGAGACTGGCTAGAGATTTTTAAATTTTCAACTTCTTGCCCCTGGTTTTTAAAATTTGTTGACCTTTTCTTTTATTTAAATATTAAACAGTTTATTGTCAAGTTGGTTTCCATATAACACCCAATACTCATCTCCACAAGTGCCCTCCTCCATGCCCATCACCCCCCTCCAGCTCTCCCACCCCATTAGCCTTCAGTTTCTTCTCAGCATTCAAGAGTCTCTCGTGGTTTGCATCCCTCCCTCTACCTCACTATTTTCCCCCCTTATTCTCCCCCATGGTCCTTCGATAAGTTCCTCCTAATCCTCCTATACGTGCAAACATATGGTATTTGTCCTTCTTTGCCTGACTTATTTCACTCAGCATAACACCCTCAAGTTCCATCCATGTTGCTACACATGGCCAGATTTCATTCTTTCTCATTGCCATGTAGTGGTATCTCAGTGTNCCTTCTTTGCCTGACTTATTTCACTCAGCATAACACCCTCAAGTTCCATCCATGTTGCTACACATGGCCAGATTTCATTCTTTCTCATTGCCATGTAGTATTCCATTGTATAGATAAACCACATCTTCTTGATCCATTCGTCTGTTGACAGACACTTAGGATCTTTCCATGTTTTGGCTATTGTTGAGAGTGCTGCTATGAACATTGGGGTACGTGTGCTCCTATTCATCAGCAATCCTGTATCCCTTGGGTAAATTCCCAGCAGTGCTATTGCTGGGTTATAGGGGAGTCCTATTGTTAATTTTCTGAGGAACCTCCACACTGTTTTCCAGAGGGGCTGTACCAGTTTACATTCCCACCAACAGTGTAGGAGGGTGCCCGTTTCTCCACATCCTCGCCAGCATCTACAGTCTTCTGATTTGCTCATTGTAGCCACTCTGACTGGCATGAGGTGGTATCTCAGTGTGGTTTTGATTTGCATTTCCCTGTTGAGGAGGGATGCTGAGCATCGTTTCATGTGTCTGTTGGCCACCTGGGTGTCCTCTTTGGAGAAGTGTCTGTTCATATCTTCTGCCCTTTTCCTCACTGGACTGTTTGTTTTTCGGGTGTGGAGTTTAGTGAGTTTTTATAGATTTTGGACACTAGCCCTTTATCTGACATGTCATTTGCAACTATCTTTTCCCATTCCCTCGGTTGTGTATTAGTTTTATGGATTGTTTCCTTTACCGGGCAGAAGCTTTAAATCTTGATGAGGTCCCAATAGTTTATATTTGCTCTTGATTCTTTTGCTTTTAGGGATTGTCAGGTAAGAAATTGCTGCGGTGGAGGTCGAGGGGGTTGTTTCTGGCTTTCTCCTTTAGGGTTTTGATGTTTTCCTGTCTCACATTCAGGTCCTTTTTCCATTTTGAGATTATTTCTGGGTATGGTGTGAGAAAATGATCTAGTTTCATTTTTCTGCATGTTGCTGTCTAGTTCTCCCAGCACCATCTGTTAAAGAGGCTGTCTTTTTTCCATTGGATACTCTTTCCTGCTTTGTCAAAGATTAGTGGGCTGTATAATTTAGGGTCCAATTCGAAGTTCTCTATTCTATTCCATTAGTCTATGTGTCTGTTTTTGTGCCAATATCACACTGTCTTAGTGATAACAGCTTTGTAGTAGAGGCTAAAGTATGGGATTGTGATGCCTCCCATTTTGGTTTTCTTCTTCAATATTACTTTGGCTATTCGGGGTATTTTGTGGTTCCATACACATTTTAGGATAGTTTGTTCTAGTCTTGAGAAGACTGCTGGTGCAACTTTGATTGGGATTGCATTGAATGTGTAGATTGCTGTGGGTAGTAATGACATTTTTACCATATTTATTCTTCCAATCCATGAGCATGGAATGTTTTTCCATTTCTTTGTGTCTTCTTCAATTTCCTTCATATGTTTTCTATAGTTTTCATCATAGAGATCTCTTATATCTTTGGTTAGGTATATTCCTAGGTATTTTATGGTTTTTTGTGCAATTGTGAATGGGATCAGTTTCTTGATTTCTCTTTCTGTTGCTTCATTGTTGGTGTATAAAAATGTAAACGATTTCTGTACATTGATTTTGTGTCTTGCAACATTGCTGAATTCATGGATCATCTCTAGTAGGCTTCTGGTGGAATCTGTCGGGTATTTTATGTAGAGTATCACATCGTCTGCGAAAAGTGAAAGTTTGACTCCCTCTTTGCGAATTCGGATGCCTTTGATTTCCTTTTGTTGTCTGATGGCTGATGCTAGGACTTCCAGCACTATGTTAAACAACAGTGGTGAGAGTGGACATCCCTGTCGTGTTCCTGATATCAGGGGGAAAGCTCTCAGTTTTTCCCCATTGAGGATGTCGTTAGCTGAGGTCCTCTCATAGATAGCTTTTATGTTGTTTCAGTAAGTTCCTTCTATCCCGACTTTCTCGAGGGTCTTTATTAAGAAGGGATGCTGTATTTTGTCAAATGCTTTTTCTACATCTATCGACAGGGTCATATGGTTTTTAACTTTTCTTTTGTTGATGTTATGTATCCCATTGATTGATTTGTGAATGTTGAACCAGCTCTGTAACCCAGGAATGAATCCTACTTGATCTTCGTGGATAATTCTTTTTATGTGCTGTTGAATTCAATTTGCAGGGATCTTGCTGAGGAGTTTTGCATCGGTATTCATCAAGGATATTGGCCTGTAGTCTCCTTTTTTTGCTGGATCTCTGTCTGGCTTTGGAATCAGAGTGATGCTGGCTTCATAAAATGAGTCTGGAAGTTTTCCTTCGATTTCTATTTTTTTGAATAGCTTGAGAAAAATTGGTATTAATTCTGTTTTAAAAATCTGGTAGAATTCCCCCAGGAAAGCCGTCAGGTCCAGGGCTCCTCTTATTTGTTGGGAGATTTTTGATAAGTGATTCGATTTCTCCTCTAGTTATGAGTCTGTTCAGATTTTCTATTTCTTCCTATGTGAATTTTGATAGTGAGTGTGTGTTTAGAAATTTGGCCGTTTCTTATAAGTTGTCCAAATTGCTGGCATATGATTTTTCATAGTATTCTCTGATAATTGCTTGTATTTCTGAGGGGTTGGTTGAAATAAGTCCATTTTAATTCATGATTTTGTCTATTTGAGTGCTCTCTCTTTTCTTTTAGAGAAGCGTGGCTTGAGGTTTGTCAATTTTTTTTTTTTCATAAAACCAATTCTTGGTTTCATTGATCGGCTCAATTGTTTCTTTGGTTTCCGTGTCGTTCATTACTGCTCTGATTTTTACCATTTCTCTTCTTCTACTGGGTTTGGGGTGCTCCAGTTGCTGTGCCTCTAGTTCCTTTAGGTGAGCTGTTAGATTTTCCACTTGCGCTATTTCTAAATTGTTGAAATAGGCCTGGAGTGCAATGTACTTTCCTCTTAAGACTGCCTTTGCCGTATCCCATAGATTTTAGATTGTATTTTCATTTTCATTTGTTTCCATATATTTTTAAATTTCTTCTCTAACTTCCTGATGGCTCATTCATTCTTTAGTAGGGTGTTCTTTAACCTCCATGTTTTTGGAGGTTTTCCAGACTTCTTCCTGTGATTGATTTCAAGTTTCAAAGCATTGTGATCTGAAAGTGTGCATGGTATGATCTCAATTCTTTTATATTTATTGAGGGCTGATTTATGTCCCAGTATGTGATCTATCTTGGAGAATGTGCCATGTGCTATTGAGAGGAAATTGAATTCCATGGTCTCAGGATGTGGAGTTCTAAATATATCTGACAGATACACCTGGTCCAATGTTTCATTCAAGTCCATTGTGTCTTTAGTTATTTTCTGTCTAGTTGATCTATCCATTGCTGTAAGTGGAGTATTAACGTCCCCTGCTATTAGCACATTCTTATCAATAAGATTGTTTCTGTTCGTGATTAATTGTTTCAAATATTTAGGTGCTCCCATATTCGGTGTGTAGACATTTATAATTGTTAGTTCTTCTTGATGGATAGTCCCTGTAATTATAATGCCCTTCTTCATCCCTTATTACTGACTTTAATTTAAAGTCGAGCTTGTCTGATATAAGTATCTCTACAACAGCTTTCTTTTGACTTCCTGTAGCGTCATATGTATTTTTCCATCCTCTTACTTTTAATCTGAAGGTATCTTTCATTTAAAATCCGTTACTTGTAGACAGCAAATAGATAGATTTTGTTTTTCTATCGTTCCTGCTACCCTATGTGTTTTGATTGGAGCATTCAGCACATTTACATTAGTGTTATTATTGAAATATATGGGTTTAGAATCATTGTGTCCTTTGTTGGATTCATGCTTGTGGTGGTGTCTCTGATATTGCGCTCCTTGCAACATTTCCCTCAGAGAGTCCCCTTCAGGATTTCTTGTAGGGCCAGCTTAGTGGTGACAAATTCTTTCAATTTCTATTTATTTGGAAGACTTTTATCTCTCCTTCTATTCTGGATGACAGGTTTGTTGGATAGAGGTTTCTTGGCTGCATATTTTTTTTCCGTTCACCACATTGAAGATCTCCTGCCATTCCTTTCTGACCTGCCAAGTTTCAGTAGATATGTCTGTTAGCACTCGGCTAGGTTTCCCTTTGTATGTTAGGACCCTTTTCTCCCTAGCTGCTTTCAAAATTCTCTCTGTCTTTATATTTTGCCAGTTTCACTATGATATATCGTGCAAATGGTCGATTCAAGTTACGTTTGACACGAGTTCTCTGTGCCTCTTTAATGTCAACATCTACTTTCCTCCCCAGGTTGGGGAAGTTCTCTGCTATAAATTGTTCCAGGACTCCTTCAGCACTTTTCCCTCTCTCTTCTGGGATTTGTATGATACGGATATTGTTCCGTTTTTTTTTTTTAATTTTTAATGTTTTATTTATTTCTAGGAGAGAGAGAGAGCGCGCATGAGCAGGGGAGTGTCAGAGAGAGAGGGAGTGACAGACTCTGAAACAGGCTCCAGGCTCTGAGCTGGCAGTCAGCACAGAGCCCGACGCGGGGCTCGAACCCACGAACCGCGAGATCATGACCTAAGCAAAAGTCGGACGCTTAACCGACTAAGCCACCCAGGCGCCCCGGATATTGTTCCGTTTGACCATATCGCTGAGCTCTCGAACTTTCTTTCGTGTTCCTGGATCAGTTTGTCTCTTTTTTTCTGTTTCTTCTTTTTCTATAATTGTGTCTTCTAAATCACTTATTCTCTTTTCTACCTCTTCAACCCGTGCTTTTGAAGCCTCTAGTTTAATATGTATCTCATTTTTCGCATTTTTAAATTTATCTTAATTATTTTTAAGCTCCATAGGGTTTGTAGCTATAGTTTTTCTGATGTCCTCCATGCTTTTTTTCAATCCTGGAAATTAATTTTATGATTATTATTCTAAATTCTTGTTCAGTTTTTTTGCTTATATTTGGTTTTAGCCGTTCTCTAGCTGTCATTTCTTCCTGGAATTTCTTTGGAGGAGAGTTCTTTCGTTTCATCGTTTTGGTTTGCTTCCCATCTCTTCTTAATTTTAAAAGCTTGTTGTATACTCTGCCCCTGCGAGTTCTGCTTTATTAGAGAGGGCTCTTTTGACTGTTCAAGTCCTGTCTGTTTACGAAATGTTCTTTGGATGGTGTCTCTTGGTTTCTCTTGTTGAGCGTTTGGTTATTTTGTTTCCCTACTGGTAGTGGTATTTGGGACTCTCCACCATGTGTAATTTGGCTTGTTTCTTGAGGCAGCCCTGGATAAAGAAAACAGACAACCACAGAGGGAACACAGGTACACAAACGCACAGACAAAACCAATAAACATGCAAACCCAGGGTCAAGTAAAAACAACAACAATGACAACAACAACAACAACAACAACAACAACAACAACAAAACAGCTCTCTGGAGTGGATGGGCGTGGTTTGGTGTAGGTAGGTCTTGTCTCCACTGTGTCCTGCTGGCTGCTCCCTGAGGCCCCTCCTTCATGGTTGTGGGGAGAAAAATGGCATCACCCCAGTCCCTTCTCAACCAAGCGTTGTAAATCACTTCTTCGGTCCGATCTCCCTGTGCTGAGGATGTAGCCAAGGTGGGCTGAGTTCTGTGTCCCACACCCCACCTGTTCCAGGTCCCAGTCTGCGGGCTTTGTTATACTGCCCTGAACAGTCTCATAGGTCGCTGCTTCCCTGTTGCCGGGGGGTTGAGTAGGAGTAGTGAGAAGTGTCACAGGCTCAGATCTGCCTGGATCAAGCAGCGACACATCCCGAGTGCATTCGGGAATGTAGCAACTTCAGGTCCACAGATTCCGCGTAGCTGCGGTGCGCTGCTGTTGCTGCTTAACCTGGCTGCTCCTGTGCGTGCTGCTGCAGCTGCCCCTGGCACCACTGCTGCTTTACCAGGCCGCTGGCACCGCTGCTGCAGGCATCGTTGCTGCTTCAACGGGCTGCCGCTGCCTTGGGTTGTGCCAGGAGCGATGCAATGCAGTTTTTTTTTTTCCTGGCCCCTGTGGACACCTAGTTCAAAGTCAGCACCCCAGCCAGAACTAAAAAACACTGCCTTTCCAAGTCAAGGCGCAGCCAGGGATCGTGCCGGGCGCGCGGCAGTTCAGTTTCCCTGGCGCCTTCTGGGACAAGGGCACCTAGTTTAAAATCAACACCCTAGCCCGAGCTAAAAAAAAAACACTATCTTTCCAAGCCTAGGTGTTTTTTTCCTCTTCTCCAGTGATGGTTCTATGAGCAATCTCAGGTTTTCTTTCCTTTTCCCTGGACTTGAGGCAGCTCATCATCACTGCTGGTTAATCACTCACTGCAGTTGTATGCAAACCGGGTTCCCTCTCCTCCCTCTGTATCTCTGGGTCCCATCTGGCTTTTATCTTCCCCAGTTCATACTCACACACTTGTGAGGTTTCCTCCCAGTGTATTCTGTCTCTTTCTCTTCCCAAACTCCTGTGGCTCAGTGTCCTATGACTTCAGGACTTCTCTTTTTGAGAGATGAGAGCAGGCAATATGCAAGGAGCTCCCTACTTCTCTGCTATCTTGCCCCCTCTCCTCTTTCTTGACCTTTTTAATGAATGATCTCCTACTTTTATTGATCTGTGTTATTGTTTTCTGTTTGCTTTTATGCATCTATATCATTTTTTTTTCTTCTGTTACTCTTTATTATTTACTTCCTTCTGCTGGATTTGGGGTTTTTTATACTTTTTAGGTGTAAAGTTAGGTTATTTATTTGATATTTTTCTTGCTTCTTGAGATAGATCTATATTGGTATTGAAGAGCCTCAGTAACGTCATTTTGAAATTAAGATCTCCATTAAGAGCAACCTTGGGCTGCATGTAGCCCCAGTTCCTCAAGGCTAAAGCCATCCTTGGACCGCCCTCAGGTCAGCTAATCAAAAACATTCCTGTCATCTAATTCAAGGCTGGGAACTATAGACAGTTATTCTGTACAAACTAGCCAATTTCTCACCACTTGTCTGAACCCCACATGGGCCCTTTGAACTCACCTCATAATTGGTCATTTTCAAAGGATTCTCAAAAGTCATGATTGGGTCCCACTAAAAGTAATGAACACCTCACAGATACTGAATGGTCAAGGCTGTTATCATGGGTGCTGCTGTACAATTGTAATTGGTGCTTATGTGATGATGCTATATGTACAGCGTGTGCACTGTAACACCCCCATCCCTTACCCTTAAAAACTCTGTTCACTATTGTTCGGGGCTTCACCTTCGGCCACAACACCAGTAGGCGGGTGAGCCCCTGCTCGAGCTTGTAATAAAGACCCTTTTGTACTTGCATCGGTGTTGGCTCCTTGGGGGTCTCAGGGGACCTGCGAATCAGGCACAACAGTATAAACTTCCCTCTTATAACAGCTTATCTCAGATTCCAGAAGTTTTAGATCTTTGCATTTTCATTTTCATATGTTTACATGTCCTTTTTAAAATTTCCTCTTTGATTTCTTGTTTGGCCCTCTCATTGTTTAGTAGCATGTTTTGTTTTGTTTTGTTTTGTTTTGTTTTGTTTGTTTCTTATTCTTTTGTTTTGTTTTGTTTTGTTTTACCTTCATATATCTGTATTGTATATTTTCTAGATTTTTTTCTGGTGTTTGATTTTTAGTTTCAAAGTTTTGTGGTCAGAAAAGATGCATGGTATTACTTTGATATTTTAGAATTAGTTGAGGGTTGTGTTGTGACCTAATATGTGATATATTCTGGACAGTATTCCATGTGCATTTTTTAAAAAAATATGTTTTATTTATTTCTGAGAGAGAGAGAGACAGTGTGAGCAGGGGATCGTCAGAGAGAGAGAGGGAGATACAGAATCTGAAACAGGTTCCAGGCTCTTAGCTGTCAGCACAGAGCCCGATGCAGAGCTCAAACCCACAAACCTTGAAATCATGACCTGAGCTGTAGTTGGACGCCTAACCAACTGAGGCCCCCAGGTGCCCCTCCATGTGCACTTCTAAAGTATATGTATTGTGTTGTTTTAGAATGGAATGATCTGAATATATCTGTTAAATTCATCTGGTCCAGTGTGTCCTTCAAAGTTAGTGTTTCCTTTTTTATTTTCTTTTTGGCTGACCTATCCATTGGTATAAGTGGGATGTTAACTACCCTACTATCATTGTATTACTATTTTTTTCAATGTTTTTTTTTTTTTGTAGTTTATTTATTTTTGGGACAAAGAGAGACAGAGCATGAGTGGGGGAAGGGCAGTGAGAGAGGGAGACACAGAATCTGAAACAGGCTCCAGGCTCTGAGCAGTCAGCACAGAACCCGATGCGGGGCTCAAACCCACGAACCGTGAGATCATGACCTGAATTGAAGTAGGATGCTTAACTGACTGAGCCACCCAGGCCCCCCTTTCAATGTTTTATTTATTTCTGAGAGAGAGAGAGAGAGCGAGAGAGAGAGAGCAAGAGAGAGAGAGCTGGAGAGGGTCAGAGAGAGAGGAAGACACAGAATCTGAAAGAGGTTCCAGGCTCTGAGCTGTCAGCACAGAACCCGATGCGGGCCTTGACCCCACGCACTGTGAGATCATGGCCTGAGCCGAAGTCAAACACTTAACTGACTGAGCCACCCAGGCGCCCCTCATTGTATTACTGTTGATTAGTTCCTTTATGTTTGTTATAAATTGTTTTATATGTTTGGGTATCATTGTGTTGGGTGCATAAATATTTACAATTGTTATATCTTCTTGATGGATTGTTCCTTTCACTTATTGCTACATAGTGTCCTTCTGTGTCTCTTTTTGTAGAGTTTTTTTTTAAGTCTAATATGTCTGATATAAGTATTGCTACTCAGACTTTCATTTGATATCCATTTGCATCAAAAATTTTCTCCATTGCCTCACTTTCAATCTGCAGGTGTCTTTAAGTCTGAAATGCATCTCTGTTGAGCAGCATATTGATAAATAAATCTTTTTTTAAAAGGCAGCTCTACTTGAGTCCAATGCAGGATTTGAATTTACGACCCTGTGATTAAGACTTGAGCTGAGATCAAAGGTTCAGAAGCTTCACTAACTGAACCACCCATGCACCCCTGGATCATGTTTTTTAATCCACTTTCTCACCCTATGTTATTTGATTGGAGCAATCAGTCCATTCACATTCAAAGCAATTATTGATAGATATGTATTTGTTGCCATTTTGTTACAGTTTTTACAATTACTTTTGTAGCTTATTCTAAATCTTTCTTCCCTTTCTTTCATGGTATGTTTTATTTAATGATACATGTAGATTTTTAACTCTTTATTTATTTTTCATATTACTGTTTTTTTATTTGTGGTTACCATTCTATTTGTATATAATATCTTCTGCATATAGCTGTCTATTTTAAGCTGATGGTTGCTTAATTTTAACTCATTCTTTACTCCTATCCCTTCTACCTTTCAGATATTCGGTAATATCATTACTACTTTTTTCTAATGCTCTCTCTTATGGTCTTTCCTTTCCATTCAGAGTCCTTTCTAATATTTTTTGGATGGCTGTTTTATTGGCCATGAACTCTTTATATTTTTGTTTGTCTGGGAAACTCTTTATCTCTCTTTTTATACTAAATGATTGCCTTGATGAGTAGAGTATTCTTGCCTGCAGATTTCTCCTGTTCAGCACTTTAAATATATAATGTCACTCTCTTCTGGCTTGGCAAGCTATTGCTAAAAAATACCCTGATAACCATATGGGATTTGCCTTGTATGTTACTTTTTTCTTTTGTCTTGCTGCTTTAACATTTTTTTCTCTATCACCATATATTGCCAATTTTATTACAATATATCTTGGTGTGGATCTGCTTTTGTTGGTTTTGTTGGGGGGTTCTCTCTGTCTCCTAGATCTGGATATGTTTCCTTCCCTAGATTAAGACAGATTTCAGTTATTAATTCTTCAAATATATATTCTGTCCCTGTTTCTCTCTGTTCTTCTGGGATTCTTATAATATGAATGTTATTACATTTGATGAAGTTACTGAGTTCCCTAAGCCTGTTCTTGTTTTTCATAATTCTTTTTTTCTCTGTCTTTTGTTCAGCTTGATTACTTTCTGTTACACTATCTTTAAGTCATTAATTCATTCCTCTGCTTCTTTCAGCCTGCTGTTCATTGCATCACTTGTGTTTCTTTTTTTTTTTTAATGTTTATTTATTTTTAGAGCAAGACAGTACAAACACGAAGGGGCAGAAAGAGAATCCCAAGCAGGCTCTGTGCTGTCAGTGAATAACCTGATATGGGGCTTGATCTCACTAACCATGAGATCATGACCTGAGCTGAAAGCAAGAACCAGATGCTTACACCCATTCACTTTGTGTAATTGGTGTTTCTAATCTCATTTACTACTTTCTTTACCACTGATTGGTTTTTTTTATAATCTCCGTATTGAGGGTCTTGCTGATGTTTTCCTCTCTTTTCTCAAGTCCAGTGACTATCCTTATGATAATATGTTTGAATACTTTATCAGGCATGCTACTTATATCTTTTTCACTTAGATCTCTGGCCATGATTTTGTTCTGTTCTTTCATTTGGAACAACTTCATATGCCTTCTCATTTTGTTCAAGTCTCTGAGCTTGTTACTCTGTGTTAGGGAAGTCAGTTACATCTCCTGTTCTTTAGAGTGAAGAAGAGTTCTGGTAGTGTTCTGTTGTAGGCCTCTGTTGCCCAGGGCCTGATGCTTTCCAGAGTGTTTCCACTGTTGCTGTCCTGGCCATGTTATCTTTTAGGGTAGTCATCTCAGAGGCTCTCTTTGCCTTCTGCGGGCAGTGTTTGGTCCCTGGTCTGAATGTAGCTTATTTTAACTACATGTGCTCAGGTCTGTTTGTGAAATGATACCTGTCACCACTGTTACCAGTATTGTGGCTCTGCAAAACTCCTGGGGTGGGAGATGTCATGGTGGCAAGTGTTTGGGCAGGTATTTTGGGGGAGGGGGCCCTCTGAGCTGTGTCTGAAGCAAGCATGACTGGGAAGAGTGATTCCACTGGAGCACAGGTGTAGAGCATGGTGTAAGCAAGTTAGTTAGCCAGTGTCATTGCTTCTCTGGTTCCTGCTGATTGACCTTGCTTCTGCTGAAGCATAGTGGAGGGAAATGGTGCCTGTCAGTTCCTTTGTTCCTGGAAGGGGTATCTTTGTGAATGCTGCTTCTTTGAAACAAGCTCTGAGATGAGAAAATAACTTCTCCATTGTGTGCTCTAGATGCTCTTCAGATCAGTTTCCACACTGTATGTCCTTGGGCTTTTTGCCTTTCCTACTCTCCAAGAGCAGCCCCAATGCCCTCTACACACACTCTATCCTAGCCAAACATGCTGACCTTTAAAACTCCAGACGTTAAGCCCCATTGGTTGCAAGAATGCAGGAAATTCTGCCTCTCTCACTTTCCTAATCAATTGTTATGGGGATACGTTTTCCCAGTTTGCTTCCCTGTGTACTAGTCTCTCACCCTTCTCTGTGACGTTGTCCCCATCTCCCCAACAGCAGCCATGATCTATTTCTCTCCCAAACTGTATGTCTGCATTTCCTATTGTTTTTGATGTGAACTCTTCTCTGTCTTTAGTTATGGAGTTTGTTCTACCAGTCATCAGGTCAATTTCTAGGTTATTTAGAATGAGTTGATAGTTACCTAGCTGTATTCTTGGGATGAGGTGAACCAAGGAATCTTCTACTCTTCTACCATCTTCCCCTCTTCACATCTCAATAAAATGATATCCCATACTCATTGTAAACCCTATTAGATGAGGAAGCCTGAATATCCTATTTGTTGCATCCCTAAATAACCCAGTAGAGAGGCAAGCACCAATAAGTTTGGGCTTCAGTCTATCTCATACATATAATAAAAACAATTTCATTTTTTTGGATTTATGTAATTTGATTATGCATAAAATTTCTTTCCACAAAATGGATTCTCTTTTAACCTGAAAAAAAAAATCTAAACCATTGAATTAGCTGTCCTAGAGGGTGTAGGTCTTATTTTATATCTTAATTCTTCCACTCAATGGCCTCATCTTAACTAGGTGCTTAAGAATTTTTTTTTATTCATCTCCAGTGAATTCTGGGGAGATCCATTCAAAAGGCAGCAGTTACAGTGTTAGAGTAGTATAAAAAGTGGGATTCATGTGAAGAACGCACCGTTTCTTCTTTGAGAGTAGGTCGGTCGGTTACCATCTAGTGAACATTAACTGTGAACAGGTGCTAAGCATGAGGTTATGAGAAACACCTGTTGTCTGTTACGTCACTGAGTACCTGTGACCCATTCTCTGTTCAAATGTAATAATTCTCTTAAAAAATACTGTAACTACTTCACTTCCCCTTGAAACTTACCAAATTGGTACATTGAAGTTTGAACTGATGACATTTATACAGTATATCCCCTTGTTTTAATTGAATTGTCCTTTCTTCCATCTGGCTGTTTTTGAGCCCATTCTTTTTGGTGGAATTTTCACTCTTGGCCATAAGATGGTAGTATTCCCTAATGTATTGCAGTGTAGCTGCACTGATGCATTGCCTTCTACAGTTAAATTGGGGGGAAATTATGCTCTGCAACTGATTGCTCAAGTTTCTTGTTTGTTTTGTTTGTTTTTGTTGAATCAGGTCCAGATGCTTACCATCTCTTTAGACTAAGAGACTTTCTGAAAAAACTCACAATTCTCATTAAAGGTGTAAGTCAAGTTTAGGTTTTTCCTTGAGGGAGAGACTCATTTTTTAAAATGTATTATTTTATTTTATTTTATTATTTTATTTTATTTTATTTCATTTTCTTATACTTGTTTTCATCATGATAAGTGTATTATTTAAACCTCATCTGTTTTCCCCATCCCCCACCTACCTCCCTTCTGGTAACCATCAGTTAGTTCTATATTATTAAATGTATGTTCTTTGGTTTGTCTCTCTCTTTTTTTCTTTTGCTCATTTGTTTCGTTTCTCAAATTCTGAGTGAGATCATATTTGTCTTTCTGTGACTGTTTTATTTTACCTAACATTATACTTCTAGTGGGGGAGACTCATTTTATCCTGCTGAATTATTCCTTCCTAGATATAATTAAGCCTGTTTATTTTAGGATCTCAGGCCTTTTTGGTGATATATAAGCTCAACTAGTGATTTGCTCTAGGTGTTTAGTATGACCAATAATCCAAAATGACTTAGTGACTAGTTTTAAGATTGTAATTTCAGCAGCTAATGCTACTTTTCATACATATATTGGTAACAATGAGGTCATTTAACAAAGTTATTAAATTATTTTATTTACAGGGGAGACATGAAATACCATAGATAAAATTTCTCAGTTAATTGTCTGGTATTTGATAATCCACTCTTAATTCAATAATATTTTATTTTATTTTAGAAATTAAAATACTTGCTTATTGTAAAAAAATAAAACATGAAAATCTGTAAAGGACAAAATGCACATCTCTTTTCCTCAAATCCCATGCCCCAGAGTTATTCACTATTAATAACTTTGCATACATTCTGGGAAGAAAACCCTATATATGTCGATTTTCTTTGTTCATTACAAAATTAAAATCACATATCCTGTTGTGTATATATTATCACATAAGTCTGTATATGCAGTGTATAACTTCACAACTTGCAGTTTTGTTTTTGAATCCAAATATAATTTAACTCCTATTTTGAGCTGAACACTGCAACATGAGAAAAATATGCAGAAATACATATTCCTAGTTTGTTAAATATGCAAGTGTATGTCTCAGAAGTAATCTTGTCTTAGAAATTTTTGACTTGTGTTTGTTGTTTGTCTGTTTTGTGTTTGACTCTATTTTACCCCAATGATATTGGCTTGCTTCATCTTTCTTGCTTTTTGCATTCTGAATTTCTTTTGGTAACTGGGGTCCCAATCTGATCCCCTTAGAATATCAATATTTATCCTCTCATTTAACTAGTACCTTGATCATGCCAGCCATAGCACTTTATAAAATGTAGAGTTAAGCACTTTAGTAAACTACTGCTTCTGGGAGCCCATCTGATAAATAGAGGTGAAATAAGAAGCTAAACTATGAAACAGAGATATGTATTTCTCCCCAGTTACCACAAGTAATGATGGAATTCATCACTCATTATTTAGAAATGCGCCTTGGTCTACTCTTCACTACTCATGAGAGGCTTAAAGGTAAATTAACAAAAAAAAAATTTTTTTTGCATAATTGCAACCGCAGTTCTTTAAAGACAACCAGTCTTTCAGTTGCCATGTGACCTAAGAAGGTAACATTTTTTGTTCAAATTGAGGGAAATTATAAGCATCTCCTCTCAAGCAACTCAGTACTGCTAGACAGGCTATTATGTTTTCCGGTTACTACTGTTAATAGGTGTTGGAGAGTTTCTGATCAAAAGATTAATGTGGCTTGGTTTACATTTTATATACTCCATATTATGGCAGCAATACAGAGTGTGATTTGGATTGGAACAAAAATAGAGGCAAGAAACTGTTGCAAATATCCATGAAAGAGAATCTGAAGACTTGTACTAGGAGAGAAATTGTAAGAAAGAAGAGGATAGAATATCAGAGGCTTCGTGGAGTTAAGCTCAACCTGGGAGTGGTAACACCAATTCATGCTGTTGACCAAAGAAAAATCTCAGCATCATACTTGACTTTTACTTCCCCTTAATTGTCACACTCTTTTAATCATTACTTTTTTCACTTATGCCTTTTAAACAATATTTTGAATCTACTAATTTCTAATTTCACCACATGGCTTATGGGTGTCTTTTGAAATATGTTAGACATATCTAAGTGAAGAGCATGAACTAATTATAGCTATCCTGATACTTTACCAGAAATTGGTGCCAGTCTGCTGAAAAACTAATTCGTTTTTTATTTTATGGTTTTTGTTTTGTTTTGTTTTTAGTTTCAAGTTTTTATTCAAATTTCAGTTAGTTAACACACGGTGTGATATTAGTTTCAGGGGTAGAATTTAGTAGAAAAAATTAATTCTAAAATTATTTCTCAAAAAAGTTGCATGGACTAACTATATTTAGCATTTGTGGCCATAAAATCCAAAAGAAGAGAGCCCATTGTTTTCTTTATTATAACCTCAGTAAATGGTACTCCATAAATATTGGATGGATGTATAATGAAACAGTGATGTTCCAGAACTAGTCACTTTTTATGTGAATTCCTCATCATTGAAAGCCCAAATATGAAGTTAGATGAGACTGACTTCCAATAGAACCAAGAAATGTTCTCAAGTCAACCATCAAAATCTAGCGGGAAATTAGTAGAGAGTAGATTTGGTTAATATTTGGCCCACATTATTAGATATAGACGTAGTCATGATGGACCTCCATCTTTATTTTGGAGAACACTCCTTCAGGAGATCATCTCAACAGAATTCTGTAAGGACTGGCCCTGTTCTTTAAATGGGATATAATTCATATGCCTTAAAAATCACCCTTTAAAAGTGTATGATTCAGTGTGTTTTTGTATATTTGAAAGATTTACAAATTTAACTGCTAAACTAATCCCAGGAAACTCCATATCTCCTGTGAAAAAGTTTTATTTAATAGTAGTAACTTCAATTCCTTTTGCCATCACCTCTAACCACTAATCTAAGTTTTGCCTCTATGTATTTCCATATTCTTCACTTTCATATAAATGGAATCATATACTATGGGGCTGTATATATCTGGCTTAATGGACTTAGCATAGTGTTTTTAAGGTTCTTTCATCCAGTACTACGATCCAGTATTTCATTTCTCTGTGGCATAGTAACATTCCTCTGTATGGGTATAACACATTTATTTCTGAATACATCACTTTATGAGTATTTGGGTTGTTTCCAATTTTGACTACTATAGATAGTGCTGCTATGATCATTCATATACAACATTTTATGTGGTTATGTATTTTAAATTTTCTTTGGTGTATATCTAGGAATGGAATTGCTAACTAATATGTACAATTTATTATAAGATTCTTTGGGGATTTTCCAGGATATTTTAGAAAGCAGCTGCATCATTTTACATTGACATCAATAGTTTATGAGGGTTTTGATTTCTCTACATCCTTATCAAAACCTGTTATATTCTGTCATTTTTATTACAGGCATTCAGATTTTGTGAAGTGGCATCTAATTGTGGTTTTTATTTTCATCTCCCTAATGACTATCAAGCGTGTGTGTGTGTGTGTGTGTGTGTGTGTGTGTGAGAGAGAGAGAGAGAGAGAGAGAGAGAGAAAGTGCTTATTGACCATTTATACATCATCTTTGGATAAATTTCTACGTAAGCCTTTTGCTCATTAAAAAAAAATTAATTTATAGTATTGAGTACTAAGTGTCCTTTATCTATTCTAGATACAATTTCTTTATACTGTCTTCTATTGTAGGGTGTCATTTCTTCTTTTTCTACATTTTTTCCAGCTTTATTGAGTTATAATTGGATGCTTAACTGAGTGAGTCACCCAGGTGCCCCGAAAGTTGTGTGTACTTAAAGTGAACAATATGATGATTTTTATATATGTATACATTGTGAATTAATTTCCACAATTAAGTTAATTAACACATCCATCACTTCACATAGTACTTTTATAGTGTGTGCTGTGACAATGCTGAAGATCTACTATATTAGTTTCCCATGCCCAAAGGCCAGGAGTCAGCAGGAGGGGAAGTGGCATGGGGAACCCCCACCCAGCTCTGTCCTTCCACAGATGCGTGGTGGCTGAACTTGGGAAGGTTCCACAGAACTACCAATGGGCTATGACTATCCAGGTCATATGATTGGTGCTGGAGTGATACTGTGAGCAAGACTGTGTTTGGAAGGGACCTTGGACATAACATGCTCTGAAACTCATTTCACATATTCAAGTAAGAATCTAGGAACCATCAAGTATGTTCCTGTATAAATATACAATTATTCAGCCTTAAAAAAAAGAAGCAAAGGGAGCCTATAGAGATGTCAGTGGAGCAGGAGGACAATAGACTCACCTCATTCCAAGAACACAATTAGATAACTATCAAATCACCCTAAATATCCCAGAAGTTGACCTGAAGACTGACAGAACAAACTCTTCAACTAAAAGGAGAGAAGATGCTATGTCAAAGAAGGAGCAGTGGACATACTTTTTTTTTTTTAAACAAGGAATGCAGAGACTGAGACAAAATGTGAAGACAGAGAAATTTATCCCAAATGAAAGACAAGGTAAGACCATGGCCAGATATCTAAGCAAAACAGATAAAAGTAACATGCCTATTGGAGACTTTAAAGCAGCAAACATAAAGATACTCATTGGGCTTGAAAAAAGAATAGAAGACATCAATGAGACTCTTCATACAGAGATAAAAGAGTTTCAAAACTATTGATGAGAGATTAAGAGAGCAATGAACAAGACTGGAAACAGGCTTGATACAGGCAGGCTAGAATAAACAAAGGAACAAATTAAGATTTAGAAGACAAAATAATAGAAAGTAATAAAGCTTAACAAAGAGGGAACAAAGAATTATGCAACACAAAAACAGACATAGGGAACCCAGTGACTCCACTAATGTAAAAACATTTTTATTATAAGAATTCCAGAAGAAGACGAGGAAGAAAAGAAGGAGGGGTGGCAGAAAACTTATTTGAAGAAGTAACATCTGAAAACTTCCCAAATATGGGGAAAGAAACACATTCAGATCCAGGACACACTGAGAACTCCTATCAAAATCAAGAAAAGCAGGCCAACACCAAAACATATTATACTTATCTACAAAATGAAATATAATGACAAAAAAAATATCTTAAGAGCAACAAAAGAAGTCCTTAATGGGGGAAAAAAAAACAGGCTGGATATCTCTCAACAGAAACTTGCAAGCCAGAAAGGAGTGGCATGATATATTCAAAGAGCTGAATGGGAAAGGCCTCCAGCCAAGAATACTCTATCCAGTAATCTATTATTCAGAATACAGGAGAAATAAAGAGTTTCCCAGGCAAACAAAAACTAAAGGAGTTCATGACCACTAAACTAGCCTTCCAGGAAATACTAAAGAGGATTCTTTGAGTGCAAAAGTGAGATAAAAAGTGATAAAGACAAAAAGGATCAGAGGAAATCTTCAGGAACAATGACAAAACAAGAAATAAAATGGCGATAAATTCATATTTATCAATACTTACTTCGAAAGCAAATGAACAAAATGTTTCAGTCAAGAGACAGCATGTCAGAGAATGGATTAAAAAAAAAAGACTTGCTCTCAAACGGAGAAGGCCTGAAGCCACAGGACACTGAACCGCAGGAGTTCGGGATGAAAAGGAGAGTCCTCTGAGAAAACAACCTCATAGATGTATGTGCGCTAAGTGGGGAAGATAAAAACGGACCAGGACCCGGAGACACGGAGGGAGGGGAGGGAGCCCCCTTGGCGAGGAGCCGCGGTGCGTCAAGGGGAAAAGAGAAAGCAGCTGAAACTGCTCTTAGAACTGTCCCTTGAGAAGGAAAAAGCCTCAGCTCAGGACAGAGAGTGATCCGGTTTCCAGCTGTGGAGCTGACTTTTAGCTGGGAGCCCCCTTCCCAGGCAGCACCAGGAAAAACTGCTCAGCTGCTCTCCTGGCTCAATTCCTGGCTGGGAAGGACTCCGCCTGTGAGTTTATATTTGGGGCTGTATCAATAAAGCACGCTGACTAAGATCTGGAAACTAGGAGTGGCTTGGAACATGGCCCACCTTGGCTATGCGCACTGTTCAGGAAGACCTGACGCAAAAGAGTGATTTGTAATGCTTCATTCTAGAAAGGACTGGGGCACCGCCATTTTTTCCCCCACAACCACCAGGGCGAGACCTCAGGGAGCAGCCCATGGGATGCATGGAGGCTAAGACCTGCCTACACCAAAGCACGCCCATCCCTGCTAGAGAGCTGCTTTTCTTTTTACCAGAGCCCAGGGCAAAAGCAACATGGAAGCACTGCTATGATTAATTCTAGATCAATTCTTTATTCAGATATATTCTCCCTTGTCTTATTCATATCCCTCCCCTCTGCTGGACTGGGCACTCTGGTCACCGGTTTGCGTTAACAGTCACATATAACCCATTCTCTAGATGTATATTCTACACCTCCACCACTACCTTTCTATCTCTCTCTCTCTGGGGTAATCAGACTATATAGTTTCTCTGAGTAACATTATCTTCATTTCTTTCTCCTCGCCTCCTACCATATTCTCCCCTTTCTCTCTCTGAGTTAAGCCCCTTAGTCACTCTGCCTGGTCATTGTCCAATTTCGCTTTCCCCCACCCTGTCATTTCTCTCTTTGTATATGCTCTTCGATCAGCACTGCATACACCTTGATCTTTATTTGTAGCTGGGAATTCCGGTTTAATGCTTTTAGACTGTCCTTTGTCTTTTGGGTTTTTTCTTTTTTCTTTTCTTTTATTGATTTTTTTCCTTCTTTTCTTTCTTTTTCTTTTTCCCTTTCGGATTGCTTGTTTGTTGGATTTGTCTGTGCATTTGCATGCCTTTGTTCCCCATGGGTTTGTCTGTCTCTTTTCTTTTCCAGGGCTACCTCAAGAAACAAGCCAAAGTACACATTGTGTAGAGTCCCAAATACCACTACGAGTAGGGAAATAAAATAACCGAAGTCTCATCAAGAGAGACTAAAAGACACCACTTAAAGAACACTTCCTGAATGGACAGGCCCTGGACAGTCAAAGAGCCTTCATTAATTACAGCAGTACTTGCAGGTGCAGAGTGCATAACAAAGTTTTAAAATCAACAAAAGGCAGAAAGCTAACCAAACTGATGAAACGGAAGAACTTTCCATAAAGAAATTCCAGGAAGAAATGACAGCTAAAGAACTGTTCAAAATAGACATAAGCAACATAAATGAACAAGAATTTAGAACAATAGTCATAAAATTAATCACTGAGCTTGAAAAAGGCATGGAGACATCAGAGAATTTCTTGCTACAAAGACTATAGAGCTTAAAAAACAATTATAGGAAAAGAGGAAGCGGAGAAAATGAAATAAACTGATCCAGGAACACAAAAGGAGAGTTTGAGAGCTCAGTGACACAATCAAATGGTACAATATCTGTATCATAGAAATTCCAGAAAAGGAAGAAAGAGGGAAAGGTACTGAAGGAGTCCTTAAACAAATTATAGCTGAGAACGTCCCCAAACTGTGGAAGGAAACAGACATTGAAATCCAAGAGGCACCGAGAACTCCCCTCAGACGTAACTTGAATTGATCTTCTGCACGACATATCATAGTGAAACTGGGAAAATATAAGGACAAAGAGAGAATTCTGAAAGCAACTAACCATAAAAGGACCATAACATACAAAGGGAGACCTATCAGAGTGGTGACAGACCTATCTACTGAAACTTGGCAGTCCAGAAAGGAATGGCAGGAGATCTTCAATGTGATGAACAGGAAAAATATGTAGCCAAGAACCCTTTATCCAGGAAGCCTGTCATTCAGAATAGAAGGAGAGATAAAAGTCTTCCCAAATAAATGAAAATCGAAAGACTTGTCATCACCAAACCAACCCTACTAGAAATCTTAAGGGGACTCTATGAGGGAAATGTTGCAAGGAGCACAGGGTACCAGATATACCACTACAAGCATGGATCCTTCAGAAAACACAATGACTCTAAGCTCATATATTTCAATAATAACACTGAATGTAAATGGGCTTAATGCTCCAATCAAAAGAAATAGGATATCAGAATGGATAAAAAACAAAATCCATCGATTTGCTGTGTAGAGGAGACTCAGTTTAGAACCGAGGACACCTTCAGATTGAAAGTAAGGTGATGGAGAAATCTATATAATGCTACTGGAAGTTAAAGAAAGCTGGAGTAGCTATATTTCTATTAGAAAAATTTGACTTTAATGTAAACGTAGTAACAAGGGATGAAGAAGGACATTATATAATAATTACAGGGTCTATCCATCAGGAAGAACTAACAATTATAAATGTCCATGCATCAAATATGGAAGCACCCAAATACATAAAACAATTAATCACAAATGGAAACAATCTTATGGATAAGAATATGCTAATAGCAGGGGATTTTAATACTACACTTACAGCAATGGATAGATCAAGTAGACAGAAACACTAAAGAAACACTGGACTTGAATGACATATTAGACCAGATGGATGTGACATATATATTTAGAACTGTACATCCTGAGACCATGGAATTCACATTCTTCTCAAGTGCGCATGGCACATTCTGCAAGATAGATCACATACTGGGTCATACAGCAGCCCTCTATAAATATAAAGTAATTGAGATCATACCATTCACACTTTCAGATCACAATGCTATGAAACTTGAAATCAATCACAGGAAAGTCTGGGAAACCTCCAAAAACATGGAGGTTAAAGAACACCCGACTAAAGAACAAACAGGCCAATCAGTCAATTAAGGAAGAAATTTAAAAATATATGGAAACAAATGAAAACGAAAATACAATAATCCAAACACTATGGGATGTGGCAAAGGCAGTCCTAAGAGGAAATTACATTGCACTCCAGGCCTATTTCAAGAAATTAGAAAAAGCGCAAGTACAATATATAACAGCGCACTTACAGGAACTAGAAGGAGAGCAACAAGAGCACCCCAAACCCAGTAGAAGAAGATAAATAATAAATATCAGAGCAGAGAGAAACAATATAGAATAAAAAAAAAAAAAACACAGTTGAACAAATCAATGAAACCAAGAGTTGGTTTCTTGAAAAAATAAAGTTGACACACCTCTAGCCAGGCTTCTCAAAGAAAAAAAAAATAAAAGAGAGAAAACACCTAAAGAAACAAAATCATGAATGAAAATGGACTTATTACAAATAACCCCTCAGAAATACAAGCAATTATCAGGGAATACTATTATCAGCCAACAAACTGAACAGCTTAGAAAAAAATGGACAAATTACAAAACACACACTTACTACCAAAGTTCACATGAGAAGAGATAGAAAATCTGAACAGATCAATAACTAATGAAGAAGTTTAATCAGTTATCAAAAATCTCCCAACAAATAAGAGCCCTGGCCCAGGTGGCTTCCATGGGGAATTCTATCAGACGTTTAATTTAGAGTTAATACCCGTTCTTCTCATGCTATCCCAAAAAGTAGAAGCCGAAGGAAAACTTCCAGACTCATTCTATGATGTGAGTATCAACTTGATTCCCAAGACAGACAGAGACCGAGCAAAAACTACAGGCCAATATCCTTGAAGAATACGGATGCAAAAATCCTCAACAAGTTTCTTGCAAATCGAAGTCACCAGCACATAAAAACAATTATCCGCCATGATCAAGTGGGATTCATTCCTGGATTACAAGGCTAGTTCCATATTCTCAAATCAATCAAGTGTTACATCATATCAACAAAATAAAAGATAAAAACCATATGATCCTGGGACGCCTGGGTGGCTTAGTCGGTTAAGCGTCCGACTTTCGCTTAGGTCATGATCTCGCGGTTTGTGGGTTCGAGCCCCGCGTCAGGCTCTGTGCTGACTGCCAGCTCAGAGCTTGGAGCCTGTTTCAGTCTGTGGCTCCCTCTTNACGCTTTCTCTCTCTCTCCTAGAAATAAAAAAAAAAAAAAAAAAACATATGATCCTGTCAATAGATGCAGCAAAAGCAGTTGACAAAATACAGCATCTCTTCTTAATAAAGACTCCCGAGAAAGTCGGGATAGAAGGAACTTACCTAAACATCATAAAAGCCATTTATGAGAAGCCCTCAGCGAACATCATCCTCAATGGGAAAACACTGAGAGCTTTAGCCCTGAGATCAGGAACACGACAGAGATGTCCAGTCTCACCACTGTTGTTTAACCCAGTGTTGGAAGTGCTAGCATCAGCTATCAGACAACAAAAGGAAACAATAGGCATCAGAATGGGCACAGAAGAAGTCAAACTTTCACTTTTCGCAGACGACATGATACTCTACATAGAAAACACGACTCCACCAGAAGCCTCCTAGAACTGATCCAAGAATTCAGCAAAGTTGCAGGGTACAAAATCAACGTACCGAAAGGGATTGCATTTTTATACACCAATAATGGAGCAACAGAAAGAGAAATCAAGAAACTGATCCCATTCACAATTGCACAAAAAAATAAAATACCTAGAAAGAAACCTAACCAAAGATATAGGAAACATGTATGATAAAAAACTATAGAAAATTTATTAAGGAAATTGAAGAAGACATTAAAGAAATGGAAAAACATTCCATGCTCATGGATCAGAAGAACAAATGTTCTTAAAATGTCATTACTACCCAAAGCAATCTACACATTCAATGTAATCCCAATCAAAATTGCACCAGCATTCTTCTCAAAGCTAGAACAAACTATCCTAAAATTTGTATGGAACCACAAAAGACCCCGAATAGTCAAAGTAATATTGAAGAAGAAAACCAAAATGGGAGGCTTTATTATCCCAGACTTTAGCCTCTACTACAAAGCTGTTTTTATCAAGACATTATGGTATTGGCACAAAAACGGACATATAGACCAATGGAATAGAATAGAAAACTCAGAATTGGACCCACAAATGTATGGACAACTAATCTTTGACAAAGCAGGATAGAGTATCCAATGGAAAAAGACAGTCTCTTTAATAGACGGTGCTGTGAGAACTGGACAGCAACATACAGAAGAATGAAACTAGATCATTTTCTCATACCATACCAAGACATAAACTCAAAATGGAAAAAGGACCTAAATGTGAGAGAGGAAATCATCAAAACCCTAGAGAAGAAAGCAGGAAACAATCTCCTTGACCTCAACTGCAGCAATTTCTTTCTTGACACATCCCCAAAGGCAAGGGAATCAAGAGGAAACATGAACTATTGGGACCTCATCAAGATAAAAAGCTCCGGCACAGCAAAGGAAACAATCCATAAAACTAATAGGCAACCAAGAGAATGGGAAAAGATAGTATCAAATGATATATCAGATAAAGGGGTAGTATCCAAAATCTATAAGAAACTCACCAAACTCCACACCCGAAAAACAAATAATCCAGTGAAGAAATGGGCAGAAGATATGAACAGACACTTCTCCAAAGAGGACATCCAGATGGCCAACAGACACATGAAATGATACTCAGCATCCCTCCTCATCAGAGAAATACAAATCAAAACCACACTGAGATACTGCCTCATGCCGGTCAGAGTGGCTATAATGAACAAATCAGGAGAGTATAAATGCTGTTGAGGATGTGGAGAAATGGGCACCCTCCTACACTGTTGGCGGGAATGCAAACCGGTGCAGCCCCTCTGGAAAACAATGTGGAGGGTCCTCAAAAAATTCACACTAGAACTCCTCCATGACCCAGCAATAGCACTGCTAGGAATTAACCCAAGGGATACAGGGGTGCTGATGTATAGGAGCACTTGTACCACAATGTTTATAGTAGCACTTTCAACAATAGCCGAATCATGGAAAGAGCTTAAGTGTCCATCAACGGATGAATGTATTAAGAAGATGTGGTTTATCTATACAATGGAATACTACATGGCAATGAGAAAGAATGAAATCTGGCCTTTTTTTTTTTAGCAACGTGGATGGAACTCGAGGGTGTTACGCTGAGTGAAATAAGTCAGGCAGAGAATGACAGATACTATATGTTTGCACATATAGGTAGATTAGGATGAATTTAGCAGAGGGCCATGGGGGATGAGAAGGGGAATAATAGTTGGGGATAGGGATGGAGGCAAACCATGAGAGACTCTTGAATGCCGAGAACAAACTGAGGGCTGGTGGGGGTGGGGGAGAGGCGAAGGGGGAGATGGCACGGAGTGGGCACTTGGGATGAGCACTGGGTGTTATATGGAAACCAACATGACAATAAACTATTTAAGAAAAAAGAAAGAAGGAAGGAAGGGAAGATGGATGGAAGGAAGGAAGGAAGAAAAGAAAGAAAGAAGGAAATAAACATCAAAAAAAAGACTCACCTATATAATGCCTATAAGAGACTAACTTTAGACCTAAAGACATTTGCAGATTGAAAGTGAATGGAGAAGCATTTTTCATGAAAATGGATGTCAAAAGAAAGCCAGAGTAGGCATACATATCTTAGACAATCTAGAGTTTAAGACAAAGACTGTGAGAAGAGACATGGAAGCATGCTATATCATAATAAAGGGGACAATCTAACAAGAATATCCAAAAAGTGTAATTATGCATACAACATGGGAGTGCACAAGTATATAGGAAACAATGGCTTTGAATGACCCTAGAACATATGATTTTAACAGATATATTTAGAACATGCTATCTTAAGAAAGCAGAATACATTCTCCAGAATGGATCACATATTTGTTCACAGAACAGACCTCAATGAATACAAAAAGATTGAAGTCATACCATGAAACTTTTCTCACCACAATGTGAGGATACTAGAAGACAATGACAAGAAAAAATCTGGAAAGATTCCATAAAGAATAAATGGTCAAACAGGTAATTAAAGAAGAAATTAAAAAATACATGGAAACAAATGAAAATGAGAACAAATAGTGCAATACCTGTGGGATGCAATAAAAGGGCTTTTTATGAGAACCCTTACACCAAAAGGAGCTAGAAAAGGAGTAACTAAAGCCAGCAGAATTAAGGAAATTATAAAGATTAGAGCAGAAATAAATGAAATAGAAATGAAAGTATAATAATTATGAAACCAGGAATTGGTTCTCTTAAAAAAGTAATAAAATTGATAAACCTCTAGCCAGACACATGAAAAAGGAAAGGAAAAGGAACCAAAATATTACAAATAAGAGAGGAGAAATAACTACCAACTCCACAGAAATATATACAATTATCAGAGAATATTATCAAAAACTATATTCCAACAAATTGGACAAACTGGAAAAAATAGATAAATTCCTAGAAACATACAACTACCAAAAGTGAAACAGGAATAAATAGGAAACATGAACAGATCAATAATCAGCAAAGAAATTGTATCGGTAATCAAAAAACTCCTCAAAACAGAAGTCTAAGACCAGATAGTTTCACAGGGAATTCTACCAAACATTTAAGAAAAATTAATATTTGGGGCACCTGGGTGGCTCAGTCGGTTAAGGGTCCGACTTTGGCTCGGGTCATGATCTCACGGTTCGTGGGTTCGAGCCCCGCGTCAGGCTCTGTGCTGACAGCTAGCTCAGAGTCTGGAGCCTGTTTCGGATTCTGTGTCTCCCTCTTTCTCTGACCCTCCCCTGCCCGCGCTGTCTGTCTCTATCAGAAATAAATAAAACATAAAAAAAATTAAAAAAAGAAAAATTTATATTCATTTATTTGAAAGTATTCTTAAAAAATAGAAAAAGAAGGAAATTTTCCAAATTCATTCTACGAGGACGAAAATACCCTGATTCCAAAACCAGATGAAGGCTCCAGTAAAACTGAGAACTACAAGCCTATATCCCCAAAGAACACCAATGCAAAAATTCTCAATAAAATACTAGCATGCCAATTCCACCGGTACGTTAAAAAAAAAAAAAAAAAACTATTCATCACAATCAAGTGAGATTTATTCCTAGGTTGCAAGGGTAGTTAAGTGGCAAGGATAGTTCAATATTCACAAATCAGTCATAGTAATGCACCACACTAATACAAAAAGGATAAGAAGCATATGATAATTTCAATAGATAATGAAAAAGCATTTGACAAAATACAACATCCATTGATGATAAAAGCCCTCAACAAAGTAAGTCTCAGGAGAACATACTTCCATGTAGTAAAGGCCATATGTGAAAAACACACAGATAATATCATCATAAATGGGGGGGGTGGCTTTGGAGCTTCTTTTCTATGATCAGGAACAAGACAGGGATGTTAACTCTGACCACTGTTATTTAACATAGTATTAGAAGTTCTAGCTACAGCAATCACAGAATAAAATGGAATATGAGGAATCCACATCGGCAAGTAATAAGTAAAATGTTTACTATTTGCAGAAGACATGATACTATACATAGAAAGCCTGACATACTTGATCAAAAAACTGCTGGAACTTATGGATGAATTCAGTAAAGCCTCAGGATATAAAATTAAAGTACACACACCTGTTGTATTTCTATACACGAATAATAAAGTAGTAGAAAATGAAATGAAGGAATCAATCCCATTTACAATTGCACCAAAAACAGTAAGATACCTAGGAATAAACCAATCCAAGAGGTGAAAGACCTGTATATGAAAACTGTGAAACACTGATGAAAGAAGTCGAAGATGATACAAAGAAATGGAAAAACATTCAATGTTCATAGATCAGAAGAACAAATATTACTAAAATGTCTGTATGACCCAAAGTAATCTACACATTTAATGCAATCCTTATGAAAATATTGTCAGCATTTTTCACAGTTTGAATCAAGAATACTAAAATTTATATAGAGCCATATTCAAACTTTATTTTAATAACAAATAAAATTTGTTATTCAGACTTTCAATAACCAAAGCAATATATATATTATTTTTTTAAATTTATTTCTGAGAGAGAGAGAGACAGCATGAGCAGGGGAGGGTCAGAGAGAGAGGGAGATACAGAATCTGAAACAGGCTCCAGGCTCTGAGCTGGCAGTCAGCAGAGAGCCCGACGTGGGGCTGGAACCCATGAACTGAGATCATGACCTGAGCTGAAGTTGGAGGCTTAACCGACTGAGCCACCCAGGCGCCCCATCAAAGCAATCTTTAAAAAGAAAGGCAAACCTGGAGGCTTCAAATTATATTACAAATCTGTAGTATATCGGTACTGGCATGAAAATAGTCATATAGATCAATAGAACAGAATAGGAAACCAGGGAATAAATCCATAATTCTATGGCCCACTAATCTTCAACAGAGCGGTAAAAAAATATCCAATGGAAAACAGTCTTTTCAACAAACGGTGTTGGGAAAATTGGACAGCAACATGCAAAAGAATGAAACTTGACCACTTTCTTATACCACACACAAGTACAAAGTCTAAATGGATTAAAGACCAAAAAATGAATTAAAGACCTAAATGAGAGACAGGAAACCATCAAAATCCTAGAGGAAAACTGAACAGTAACCTCTTCGACATCGACTTTAGCCACTTCTTTCTAGATCTGTCTCCTGAGGTAAGGGAAACAAAAGCAAACACAAACTATTGGGACTTCATGAAAATAAAAAGCTCTGCACTGTGAAGGAAACATTTGAAGAAACTAAAACGTAACCTAAGAAATGGGAGAATATATTTGCAAATGACATATCTGATAAATGGTTAGTATTCAAAATATATAAGCAGCCTATAAACTTCAACACCCATAAACAAATACTCCAATAAAGAAATGGGCAGAAGACATGAATAGACATACTTTCCAAAGAAGACACTCAGATGGCCAGCTGACACGTGAAAAGATGCTCAACATCAGTCATAATAAGGGAAATGCAAATGAAAACTAAAATACAATATCACCTCATTCTTGTCAGAATGGCTAAAATTTAACAACACAGGAAACAATAGGTGTTGGCAAAGATGTGGAGAAAGGAGAACCCTCTTGTACTGTTGGTAGGAATGCAAATTGGTTCAGTCACTGTGGAAACTCGTATGGAGGGTCCTCAGAAAGTTAAAAATAGAACTACCCTAGTTTTCACAGATTATACTACTTGGTGTTTACTCAAAGGATAAAAAAAATTACTAATTCAGAGAGGTATGTGCATCCTGATATTTACAGCAGCATTATCTACATTAGCCAAATCATTGAAACATCCTAAGTGTCCATCAACTGAGGAATGGATAAAGAAATTATGGTGTATTTATATAGAATGGCATATTAATCATTCATAAAAAAAAGAATGACATCTTACTATTTGCAATGCCATGAATGGAGCTGGAGTGTATTTTCCTAAGTGAAATAAGTCAGAGAAAGACAAATACCATTTTATTTCACTAATATATGGAATTTAAAAAACAAAACAAATGAGCTAAGTGGGAGAGAGAGAGAGAGTGGAAAACCAAGAAATAGACTCTTAACTATAGAGAATAAGAACAAAGTGATGATTACCTGAAGGGAGGTGGGTGGGTGGATGGGTTAAATAGGTGATGGGGATTAAGGAGTGCATTTTTATGATGAGCACCAGATGTTGTATGCAAGCCTTGCATCACCATATGGTACACCTGAAACTAATATTACAAAGTATGTTAACTAATGGAATTTAAATAAAAACTTTTAGAGTTCTCTGATTTGCTCATTTTAGCCACTCTGACTGGCGTGAGGTGGTATCTCAGTGTGGTTTTGATTTGTATTTCCCTGATGAGGAAGGATGCTGAGCATCGTTTCATGTGTCTGTTGGCCATCTGGATGTCCTCTTTGGAGAAGTGTCTGTTCATGTCTTCTGCCCATTTCTTCACTGGGTTGTTTGTTTTTCGGGCGTGTAGTTTGGTGAGTTCCTTATAGATTCTG
>NW_024082094.1:227093-263830 GCF_003009895.1 Hyaena hyaena | reverse complement strand
GGGGATGAGCACTGAGTGTTATGTAGAAACTAATTTGACAATAAACTATTTGTAAAATAAATAAATAAATAAATAAATAAATAAATAAATAAATAAAAACTTTTAAAAAGTGAAAAAAAGATTATCTTATCAAATTTCAAATATACAATACAGAATTAACTATAGTTGCTACAATATTTGTTAGCTCCTCAGTACTCATTAATCTAATAAATGAAAATTTGTACACTTTGACCTACATCTGCCCATTTTCCTCACTTTCCAGCCCCATGAAACCACTATTCTATTTACTGTTTCTTTATATTTGAATTTTTAAAAGGTTCACTTCATTTCTTTTTTTTAACTTAAACTTTACTTAGTTAACATACAGTGTGATACTGGTTTCAGGAGTAGAATTCAGTAATTCATCACTTACATACAATACCCAATGCTCATCATAAGTGCCCTCCTTAATTCCCATCATCTGTCTAGCCCATCTCCCATCCATCTTCCTTCATCAACCCTCAGTTTATTCGCTATCATTAGGAGTCTCATGGTTTGTTTCCCTCTCTTCTCTTAAGACTTAAAAGGCAGCCTAAGACATGGGAGAAGATATTTGCAAACATAATTCACTTTGCATGAGGTTTTCCAGTTTATTCATGTTCTGTGCAAATGACAGACATTCCTTCATTTTATGACTGAATAATAGTGAATTGTGTGTCTATACCACATTTTTAATTCAATTATCTGTCAATGGATACCTAGATTTTCTGGAGATCTTGAATATCATAATTAATGTTATAATAAAAGTGGAAGTGTAGATATCACTTCAAGATACTGATTGCACATTGTATAAATAACCATAAGAGGGAATGCTGGGTCATATAGTAGTTTTATTTTTTATTATTTCAGGTTCCTCTTTACTGGTTTTCACAATTACTGAGCTGATTTGCATTCACACTAAGTGTACAAGGATTCCCTTTTCTCCACATCCTCACCATCACTTGTTATCTTTTGAATTATAATAGTCATCCTAACAAATGTGGGGTGATATGTCATTGTGTTTTTCATTTGCATTTCCCTAATGATTAATGATATTAAGCAACTTTTGATTAACTTCTTGGCCATTTGTATGTCTCCTTTGGGAAAATGTCTATTAGATACTCTTCCCGTTTTTAATAAAACAGTAAAATAAAACAGTAATTATTATTATTATTTTGTTGCTGAATTGTATGAGCTTCTTACATATTTTGGATATTAATCCTATATCAGATATACAGTTGCAATATATTTTTCCCACTCCATAGATTACCTTTTCATTTTGTTGATTATTTCTTTTACTGTACAGAAGCTTTTTAATTGAATATAGCCTCACTTTTTTGTTTGTTTGCTTTTGTTGGCTGTGCTGTTAGTATCATTTTAAAAACTGCATTATTAGACCAATATCAAAGAAGTTTTTCCTCACTCTTTTCTAGGAGTTTTATGCTTTCAGTTTTGCACTTAAGTCTTTAATCCATTTTTAATTAATTTTGTGGATGGTGTCAGATTAGGGTCCAGTATTATTTTTTTCCATGTAAATATCCAGTTTCTCAAAAATAATTTATTGGAGAGACAATATTTCTCCCTTGTTTATTCTTGGTGCCCTGTCAAGGATCAGTTGACTGTGTATGTGGGTTTATTTCTGGGCTCTCTATTCTGTTCCACTGGTCTACATGTTGTATCTGTTTTTATGTCAGTATCATAGGGTTTTAATAACTATAGCTTTATAATAGAGTTGGAAGTCAGGGAGTGTGGTGCCTCTAGTTTTCTTATATTCTTAAGGATTATTTTGACTATTTGGGGTCTTTTGTGTTTCTCTGTGGATTTTAGGATTGTTTTATTTTCTATTTCTGTAAAAAAAAACATTGGAATCTTGATAGAGATAGCACTGAATCTATAGATGGTTTTGAGTGGTCAATGTGTCTGTTTATATACCAGTATTATACTGTTTTGATTGCTATGGATTTGTAATAAAGTTTGAAATTATGAAGTATAATGGCTCTAGTTTTTTCTTTATCCAGATCGCCTTGGATAGTCAGGATCTTTTGTGGTTCTGATAGGTAAAATCTGTTGTAAGATGGCCGACAGGACTAATAGGAAACACCTGTCCCTGATTAATGAGGAATGCGGAAGTAACAGGCTATAAATTGTTCCCTCTGCTAATGCTCTGGGCACATACCTCTGGAGAATGATCTCTTCTGAGCCAACCGGTGTAAAATAAACTTCCTCCCTTCCAAGATCTCAGAGTGCCACTTGGTTCTTCTGCTAGGTGATCCAGACCAGATTCCATAACAGTTCCAATTAAATTTTAGAACTTTTTCTTGTTTCTGTATAAAAAAAAAATGACATTGGGATTTGATAGTGGTTTTGGGTAGATTGGACATTTTAACATAATTAATTATTGAGATGTGACATCATCAAGATTGTCACTTCTAATTATAGTGCCCTTCCCAAGATGATCAACTAGCAACTATTCACAGAAAAGCCACCATTGTGAAAATTTTGGAACACACGGGGAGAGCTGAAGCACTTCCCCAACCACAGAGGATAAGAAAGGCTGCATTAAAAGGGTAAGTGGAGGGGCACCTGGGTGGCTCAGTCGATTAAGCGTCTGACTTCAGCTCAGCTCATGATCTCACGGTCCGTGGGTTCGAGCCCCATGTCGGGCTCTGTGCTGACAGCCACCTCGGAGCCTGTTTCGGATTCTGTGTCTCCCTCTCTCTCTGACCCTCTCCTGTTCACACTGTCTCTCTCTCTCTCTCAGAAATAAGACATTTAAAAAAAATAAAAGGGTAAGTGCAGTAGCTACACCCTGATCATATGTTCCCTACCTCAGGCTGGCAGAATGACACACAGAAAGGCCCTCCCTGCACCTACAGTTTCCCCAGTGGAAAGAGTTCCCAGGGTGGGTATTTATCTCCCATAGAATTGTGCATCCCTTCTCAGATTTACTTGGATCTCTTTTCACAAGAATTTCAGGGGTAATATAGAGGACTTGACTACTGGAGATCAGATTGTGATGGAGAAGAGAGTGGGCAGAAATTATAACAACCAGTGCTTGAATCTTGGCAGACTGACTTCCTATTCATAGTGGCATCCAAATAGAAATCTCAACAAGTAGTTTTGCAGCTCCAAGAGGTTTGCCATGTCTGATCAGGGAACTTGATATGTAATTCTGCCTTATCTGGGACCCCAAACAGTGAGTCTTGCTGGCATTGTAGCCTATCGTGGCAGACCCCTGGACCAGGACACTAATTCATAGTCCCACATATTACTGAGTTTATCTCTCTGGCCTTTCTCAACAATGAATCCTGGCCAGATCATGTGAAAAGCTGCGTAGCTCAGCAGCACTTCAGATAGCCCAACCAGTAGCCCTTCTGCAGAGCCAAGCCAATGGTTGCATTTGGTCAGAGAGCTTGGTGCAAAGTTCCATCTGATTTGAGACTCAAAACAATGAGTCTTTCTGGCTTGGGTCCTGGTTTGTTGCCTAGAGAGGCAGGGAAGCTAATTTTTAAGTTTCTCTTACTGCTCAGTGCCATCCCTAGCCCATGCAACCAGGAAACCTGGCTAGAGCACTTGCAAGCCTTTGTAGCCCAACAGAACTTGGGCCCAACAGAACATGGAGCCAAGGAGCAGGTATCCCTGTCTGTAGAGTCGAGATGATGGTCCCATTTGGCCAGGGAACTTGGTTTGCAGTTCTGGCTGATTTTGAGATCTCAAACAAGCCTTTTTCTGACACTTTTCCTGGGTAGAGAAGTTAATTTATAGCCCTGACTATTTCTAAGGGTACCCTACCAACCCCATATAATGAGGAAGTCTGACTGGAGCACCTAAAAAGCTGTGTAGCTCAGCATAGCCTGGCCAGAAGCTCTGCCCTTCTGTTGAGACAAGCCAGTGGTTTAGTGTGGTCATAGAGTTGGATGCAAAGTTCTGCCTGATTTGAGATCCCAAACAATAAGGCTTTTGGCTTTGGAGACTGTTCTGCCACCGTATCCAGGTAGGGAAGTTAATTCATAGCCCTGTTTATTCCAGAATGCTGATCTCTGCCCTGTCTGATCAGGAAACTTAGATGGAACACCTAGGAAGCTGCATAGCACAACAGCAATTGAACAGCGAGTTCTACCAGGGTCTCTGTCCATCTGCAGAGCTGAGCTAGCAGCCTCAACTGACCAGGATACTTGGTGTGCATTTTTTCCTTATTTTATCGCCAAATGAGTAGTCTAGAAAGCCTTGGAGAGTATTCTATAGCCCTGCTTATACCCTTGCCCTTTTTTGAAAATAGACTATAACTACCCTGATCAGGAAATCTAACCAGAGCACCTGGAAAACTGTGTAGTCCATCCTACATTAGTATGTGAACAGAAAGCCCAGCCAGCAGCTATGTGTGTCTGCAGAGAAATGTCAGTGGCTTCACTGTGCAGGGATATCAGTATGCAGTGTACAGTACTGCCAGATTCAGATCTTAAACAAGGAACCATACTGGACTTGGGACCCATTTTGCTGCCCTACCTGGGCAGTGAACTTAATAGCTCTGCTTACTGCTGAATATAATACCTTGTCCTGCATTCCAATGAAATCCTGACCAGAAAAATCCAGGCAAGTGCAGAGCTCACCCTACAGTTGTGTTTGTGTAGGAAATCAAGTTAGTACTTTGATCCAAGTGTTCCGAAACTGCAGTACCTGCCCTTCCCAACCTCAGTAGTCAGGCACTGGCCTCACCCAAAAACAGACTCTGAGAGCAAGCTGCAATTCCCCATTAATGATATTAGCTGATCCCTCCAGACTGGTGAAAAACGTCTCTACCAACAGTTTTCTAAAGTCTGAAAGAAGATATTGCTTACTCAAACACACAAATACCAATGTAAAGAATAAAATATCATAAAAATTAGTGTAAATAAACTTTATGCTAAAACTGATAAAAATAAAGATTATTATTTAATGATAAATGGACTAATCCATACAGAAAATATAACAATTGTAAATATGCACACAACATAGAACACATAAATATATGATGCAAACACTAATAGAAATAAATAGCAATACCATAGTAGTTGAGGCCATTAAAACACAATTGCAACAATGGATAGATTATCCAGATTTGAAGAATAGTATAGGCTAATTTGACCTAACAGAGACAAAATATTCAGTACAACTCCAGCAGAATAGTACATGGGATATTTTCTAGGATAAGTCATATATTAGGCTATAAAACAAGTCAGAGTAAATTTAAGAGAATTGAAATATCAAATAAATTTTCTTTCTTTAAGTTTTTATTTACATTCCGGTTAGTTAACATATAGTGAAATATTACTTTCATGTCTAAAATTTAGTGATTCAACAACAACATACATAACACCTTGCTCATCACAACAAGTGCAGTACTTAATCCCCATTTGATATTTAACCCATCCCTCCCGTTCACCTCCCCTCTGGTAATCATCAATTTGCTCTCTATAGTTGAGTCTCTTTCTTAGTTTCTCTCTCTCTCTCTCTCTCTCTCTCCCTCTTTCTCTTTTATACCTCTATGATTATTTGTTATGTTTATTATATTACACATATGAGTGAAATTATATTGTCATATTGTCTTTCTCTGACTGGCTTATTTCACTTAGCGTATTATTCTCTAACTCCATCCATGTCCTTGGAAATGGCAAGACTTCATTCTTTTTTTTGACTAGGTAATATTCCACTGTGTATATATACTACATCTTTATACTTTCATCAGTCGATGGACACGGGCTGTTTCCATCTTTTATAATGTTGCCATATACAGCAACGTGCATGTAACCCTTTGAATTATCACTCTTGTATCCTTTTGGTAAATATCTAGTAGTGCAATTGTTGGATTGTAGGGTAGTTCTATTTTTGACTTTTTAAAGAACCTCATTATGTTTTCCAGAGTGGCTTCATCAGTTTGCATTCCCACCAAGACTGCAAGAGGATTCCCCTTTCTCCACATCCTCACCAATACCTGTTTCCTGTGTTGTTAATTTTAGCCATTCCGACTGGTGTGAGGTGATGTCTCATTGTAGATTTCATTTGTACATCCTTGATGAACAGTGATGCTGAGCATCTTTTCATGTGTCAGTTGGCCATTTGAATGTCTTCTTGGGAGAAATTTCTCTTCTGGTCTTCTGCCCATTTTTTTGACTCATTTGTCTTTTGGGTGTTGAGATTTATAAGTTCCTTATATATTTTGGATATTAACCCTTTATCTGATATTTCATTTGCAAATATCTTCTCCCAGTCCATCAGTTGCTTTTTAGTTTTGTTGATTGTTTCCTTTGCTGTTCAGAACTTTTTATTTTGATGAAGTCCCAATAGTTTATTTTTGCTTTTGTTTCCTTTTCTCAGGAGACGTATCTAAAAAGTTGCTATGGCCATTGTCAAAAAAGTTGCTTCCTCTCTTCTCCTCTAGGATTTTAATGCTTTCCTGTCTCACATTTAGATCTTTAAACTACATTTAGATTTTTAAACCATTTTGAATTTATTTTTGAGTATGGTATAGGAAAGTAGTCCAATTTCTTTAAAAAATTAACGTTTATTCATTCTTGAGAGATGGAGATAGAATGCAAGTAGGGGAAGGGCAGAGAGAGAGGGAGATCCAGAATCCGAAGGAGGCTCCAAGCTATGAACTGTTGGCCCAGGGTCCAATGCAATGTGGGGCTAGAACCCATGAGCTGTGAAATCATGACCTGAGACAAAATCAGATGTTGAACCAACTGAGCTACCCATAATAAAAAAGTGGTCCTGTTTTATTCTTTTACATGTTCCTGTTCAGTTTTACCAACATTATTGCTGAAGAGACTGTCTTTTTTCCCATTGGGTATTCTTTCCTACTTTGTTAAAGATAATTGGCCATATACTTGTGGGTTCATTCCTGGATTTCCTATCCTGTTCTACTGACTTATATGTGTATTTTTGTGCCAGTACCATACTGTCTTGATCACTACCTCTTTGTAATATAACTTGAAGTTCAGAATTGTGATAGCTCTAGTTTTGCCTTTCTTTTCCAAGGTTGCTTTGGCTATTTGGGGGTATTTTGCAGTTCGATACCAAGTTTAGGATTTTTTTCAACTTCTGTGAAAAATACTGATGGTATTTTGATATGGATTATATTAAATATGTAGATCCCTTTGGATTGCATATGCATTGTAGCAATATTCATTCTTGTGGTCCATGAGCATGAAATGTCTTTCCATTTCTTTGTGTCATCTTCAATTTCTTTAATCAGTGTTTTATAATTTCAGATACAGGTCTTTCATCCTTTGGGTTAGGTTTATTCCTAAGTACCTTATGGTTTTTGGTACAATTGTAAATGAGATTGATTCTTTAATTTCACTTTCTGCTGCTTCATTATTGGTGTATGGAAATGCAACAGATTTCTGAATGTTCATTTTGTATCCTTGGACTTTATTGAATTTGTATATCCATTCTAGCAATTTTTTGGTGGAGTCTTTCGGGTTTTCTATATAAAGTATCAAGTCATCTTGAAATAGGAAAAGTTTGACTTCTTCCTTGCTGATTTGGAAACCTCTTACTTCTTTGTCAGATTGCTGTGGCTAGGACTTACAGTACTATGTTAAATAACAGTGGTGAGAGTTGACATCTCTGCTTTGTTCCTAATCCAAGAGGAAATGATGTCACATTTTCCCCATTGAAGATGATATTACCTGTGGGTTTTGTATATGGACTTTATTATATGGAGGTAAATTCCCTCTAGACCTATTTTGTATGAGGGTTTTTGTCATGAATGGATATTGTACTTTGTCAAATGCCTTTACTGCATGTATTGAAATTATCATATGTTTGTTGTCCTTTCAGTTATTAATGTGGTGTATCACACTGATTAATTTGTGAATACTGAACCACCTTGCAACTCAGGAATACATCCCACTTGATCATGGTGACTGATTCTTTAAATTACTATTGAATTTGATTTGCTAGTATCTTGTTGAACATTTTTACATCTGTGCTCATCAGGGATATTGTCCAGTAGTTCTATTTTAATGGAGTCTTTATTTGGTTTTGGTATCAGGGTAATCCTGACCTAATAGAATAAATTTAGAAGTTTTCCCTCCATTTCTGTTTTTTGGAATAAATATCAACTTTTCCTTAAATGTTTGGTAGAATTCCCCTGTGAAGCCATCTGGCCCTGGACATTTGTTTGTTTGGAAATTTTTTTTATTGTTGATTCAACTTCTTTGCTCATTATCTGCCTATTCAAGTTTTCTATTTCTTCCTGTTTCAGTTTTGGTAGTTTCTAGGGATTTATTCATTTCTCTTGGGTGTCCAATTTGTTGACATATATTTTTTTCACAATATTTTCTTACAATTGCTTATATTTCTGTGATGTTGGTTGTTACTTCTCCTCTATAATTTGTGATTTTATTTTGGGGGGGGGTCCTTTCTCTTTTCTTTTTGATAAACCTAGCTTCAGTCTTATTATTTTTGTTAATTGTTTTAAAGAACCAGCTGCTGGTTTCAATGATTTGTTCTTTTGCTTTTTAGTTTCCACATCTTTTATTTCTGCTCTAATCTTTATTATTTCCCTTTTTTTCTGCTGGATTTATACTTTGTTGTTCTTTTTCTAGCTCTTTAAGATGTAAGGTTAGATTGTTTATTAGAGATGCTTCTTGCTTTTTAAGAAACAACTCTCTTGTTTTGTAATCCTGTTAGGAGCACTTTTTCTGCATCCCAAAAGTTTTGGACTGTCGTGTTTTCATTTTGTTTCCGTATATGTTTTTTCTTTTTTAAATTTCATTTCTGATTTCTTGGTTGACTCATTCATTGCTTAGTAGCATTTTGTTTACCCTCTATGTATTTGTGATCTTTCCAAATTTTTTTCTTGTCTTTGCCCTTAAGTTTGATAAGACTGTCCTCAGATAGCATGCATAGTATGACCTCAATATTTTTGTACTTGTTGAGGCCAGATTTGTGAACTGCCTGTGATCTATCTTGGATAGTGGCTCATGTGGACTTGAAAAGAATGTGTGTTCTGCTGTTTTAGGATGCAAAGTTCTGAATATATCTGTTAAGTCCATCTAGTTCAGTGTATCATTCTAACCCACTGTTTCCTTGACGATTATTTTCTGTTTAGACACTCTGTACATTGATATAAATGGGGTGTTAAAAATACCCTGGTATTATTATATTATTAATTCCTTTATGTTTGTTATCAACATATATTTTTATGTTTTATATATTTGGATGCATTAATATTCAGTGCATAAATATTTACAATTGTTAGATCTTGTTAGAGTCCCTTTTATTATGAAATAGTGTCCTTCATCTCTTGTTACAGTCTTTGATTTAAAGTTCAGTTTTTCCTGAGTAAAGCAGAGGCAGCGGGGGAAGATGGCGGCGGCCGTTCCACAGCGGGCCTGGACCGTGGAGCAGCTGCGCAGTGAGCAGCTACCCAAGAAGGACATTATCAAGTTTCTACAGGACCACGGTTCAGATTCGTTTCTTGCAGAACATAAGTTATTAGGAAACATTAAAAACGTGGCCAAGACAACTAACAAGGACCATTTGGTTACAGCCTATAACCATCTTTTTGAAAGTAAGCGTTTCAAGGGTACTGAAAGTATAAGTGTCTGAGCAGGTGAAAAATGTGAAGCTTAATGAAGATAAACCCAAAGAAACCAAGTCTGAAGAAACTCTGGATGAGGGTCCACCAAAATATGTGAAATCTGTTCTTAAGAAAGGAGATAAAACCAACTTTCCCAAAAAGGGAGATGTTGTTCACTGCTGGTATACAGGAACACTACAGGATGGGACTGTTTTTGATACTAATGTTCAAACGAGTTCAAAGAAGAAGAAAAATGCCAAGCCTTTAAGTTTTAAGGTTGGAATAGGCAAAGTTATTAGAGGATGGGATGAAGCACTCTTGACCATGAGTAAGGGAGAAAAGGCTCGACTAGAAATTGAACCAGAATGGGCTTATGGAAAGAAAGGACAGCCTGATGCCAAAATTCCACCAAATGCAAAACTCATTTTTGAAGTGGAATTAGTGGATATTGACTGAAATAGCAATAGCTATTTATAGCAATAAAACATGGCTTTGAAGAAACTTATGTAACTAGAGCTGGTTACTGTTGTAGTGGAAGAATCAATCGGATAATTCAAGAATGCAGATATTGGTTACCCAATCCCCAATTTTTAATATATGTAATCCATTATAATTCCCTAAAGTTTGAAATATTTTACGACAGCTGTGTAAAATATTGGCTAAGGAGAACTGACTTCCTTTTACCTCATGTTGTAAACTAAAAGGCTCAATAAAATATATTCAGTGTCTTGAAAAAAAATAAATAAAGTTCAGTTTTTCCTACAAACACATTGCTACTCAGGGTTTTTTTTGATGAACATTTGTATGACAAATGTTTCTCCAAGCCCTCACTTTTAATCTGAACTTTTTAAACATATTTTTAATTTTTTAAATTATTTTTAATAGTGAGAGACTGAACGTGAGTGAGGGAGGTTCAGAGAGAGAGAGGGACACACGTAATCTGAAGCAGGCTCCAGGCCCCATGCTGTCATCACAGAGCCTGATGCAGGGGTAGAACTTCCCACCTAGGCCAAAGTCGGATGCTTAACTGATGGAGCCACCCAGGCACCCCTAATTTGCACATGTTTTTAGGTCTTTTTTTTTTTTTAGTTTGTTTTATTTATTTATTTATTTATTTATTTATTTATGTTTAATAATTTATTGTCAAGTTGGTTTCCATATAACACCCAGCGCTCATCCCCACAAGTGCCCTCCTCCATGCCCATCACCTGCCTTCCACTCACCCCCATACCCATTAGTCCTCAGCTCGTTCTCAACACTCAAGAGTCTCTCAGGGTTTTCCTCCCTCCCTCTCCTCCCCTATTTCCCCCCTTCTTCTCCCCCACGGTCCTCCGTAAAGTTCCTCCTAATCCTCTTATACCTGCAAACATATGGTAGCTGTCCTCTGCCCGACTTATTTCGCTCAGCATAATACCCTCAAGATCCACCCATGTTGCTACACATGGCCAGATTTCATTTTTTCTCATCGCCATGTAGTATTCCATCGTGTAGATAAACCACATTGTCTTGATCCATTCGTCCGTTGATGGACACTTAGGCTCTTTCCATGTTTTGGCTATTGTTGAGAGTGCTACTATGAACATTGGGGTACATGTGCTCCTATACATCAGCACTCCTGTATCCCTTGGGTAAATTCCCAGCAGTGCTATTGCTGTGTCATAGGGGAGTTCTATTGTTAATTTTCTGAGGAACCTCCACACTGTTTTCCAGAGGGGCTGTACCAGTTTACATTCCCACCAACAGTGTAGGAGGGTGCCCTTTTCTCCACATCCTCGCCAGCATCTATAGTCTTCTGATTTGCTCATTTTAGCCACTCTGTCTGGCATGAGGTGGTATCTCAGTGTGGTTTTGATTTGCATTTCCCTGATGAGGAGGGATGCTGAGCATCGTTTCATGTGTCTGTTGGCCACCTGGGTGTCCTCTTTGGAGAAGTGTCTGTTCATATCTTCTGCCCTTTTCCTCACTGGAGTGTTTGTTTTTCGGGTGTGGAGTTTGGTGAGTTTTTATAGATTTTGGACACTAGCCCTTTATCTGACATGTCATTTGCAACTATCTTTTCCCATTCCGTTGGTTGCCTATTAGTTTTGTGGGTTGTTTCCTTTGCTGTAAAGAAGCTTTTAATTTTGATGAGGTCCCAATCGTTTATTTTTGCTCTTGATTCTTTTGCTTTTGGGGATGTGTCAGGTAAGAAATTGTTGCAGTGGAGGTCAAGGAGGTTGTTTCCTGCTTTCTCCTCTAGGGTTTTGATGGTTTCCTGTCTCATGTTCAGGTCCTTTATCCATTTTGAGTTTATTTTTGTGTATGGTGTGAGAAAGTGATCTAGTTTCATTCTTCTACACGTTGCTGTCCAGTTCTCCCAACACTATCTATTAAAGAGGATGCCTTTTTTCCATTGAATACTCGTTCCTGCTTTGTCAAAGGTTAGTTGGCTGTATACTTTTGGGTCCAGTTCTGAATTCTTGATTCTATTCCATTGGTCTATGTGTCTGTTTTTGTGCCAATACCATACTGTCTTGATGATGACAGCTTTGTAGTAAAAGCTAAAGTCTGGGATGGTGATGCCTCTCATTTTGGTTTTCTTCTTTAATATTACTTTGGCTATTCGGGGTCTTTTGTGGTTCCATACAAATTTTAGGATAGTTTGTTCTAGTTTTGAGAAGGACACTGGTGCAAATTTGATTGGGATTGCATTGAATGTGTAGATTGCTGTGGGTAGTAATGACATTTTAACTATATTTATTCTTCCAATCTATGAGCATGGAATGTTTTTCCATTTCTTTGTGTCGTCTTCAATTTCCTTCATAAATTTTCTATAGTTTTCATCCTACAGATCTCTTATATCCTTGGTTAGGTTTATTCCTAGCTACTCTATGGTTTTTTGTGCAGTTGTGAATGGGATCAGTTTCTTGATTTCTCTTTCTGTTGCTTCATTGTTGGTGTATAAAAACGCAACCGTTTTCTGCACGTTGATTTTGTACCCTGCAACTTTACTGGATTCTTGGATCAGTTCTAGTAGGTTTCTGGTGGAGTCTGTCGGGTTTTCTATGTAGAGTATCATGTCATCTGCAAAAAGTGAAAGTTTGACTTCTTCTTTGCCAGTTCTGATGCCTTTGATTTCCTTTTGTTGTCTAGTGGTTGATGCTAGAACTTCCAGCACTATGTTAAATAACAGTGGTGAGAGTGTTCAACCCTGTCGTGTTCCAGATCCAAGGGGGAAAGCTCTCACTTTTTCCCCATTGAAGATGATATTAACTGAGGGCTTCTCATAGATGGCTTTTATGATATTTAAATAAGTTCCTTCTAACCCGACTTTCTCGAGGGTCTTTATTAAGAAGAGATGCTGTATTTTGTCAAATGCTTTTTCTGCATCTATTTTTTTAAATACTTTTTATTTATTTCTAAGAGAGAGAGAGACACAGCGTGATCAGGGGAGGGTCAGAGAGAGAGGGAGATACAGACTCTGAAATTGGCTCCAGGCTCTGAGCTGGTAGTTAGCACAGAGCCCGATGCGGAGCTCGAACCCGTGAACCGCGAGATCATGACCTAAGCGAAAGTCAGATGCTTAACCGACTAAGCCACCCAGGCGCCCCATTTCTGTATCTATTGACAGGATCATATGATTTTTTTCTTTTCTTTTGTTGATGCGATGTATCACATTGATTGATTTGCAAATATTGAACCAGCCCTCTGACCCAGGAATGAATCCCACTTGATCTTGTGGATAATTCTTTTTATATGCTGTTGGGTACGACTTGCAACTATCTTGTTGAGGATTTTTGCATCTGTATTCACCAAGGACATTGGCCTGTAGTTCTCCTTTTTTGCTGGGTTTCTGTCTGGCTTGGGAATCAAAGTGATGCTAACTTAATAAAATGAGTTGGGAAATTTTCCTTTGATTTCTATTTTTTGGAATAGTTTGAGAAGAATGGGTTTTCATTCCGTTTTAAATGTCTGGTAGAATTCCCCAGGGAAGCCAACTGGCCCAGGGCTCTTATTTGTTGAGAGATTTTTGATAACTTATTTGATTTCCTCACTTTTTTGGGACTGTTCATGTTCTCTGTCTCTTCCCCTGTGAATTTTGGTAGTGAGTGTGTGTTTAGGAATTTGTCAACTTCTTCTAAGTTGTCCAGTTTGTTCGCATATAGTTTTTCATAATATTCCCTGATAATTCCTTGTATTTCTGAGGATTTGCTTGTAATCAGTCATTTTCATTCCTGCTTTTATCTATTTGAGTGCTCTCTCTGTTCTTTTGGAGAAGCCTGGCTAGAAGTTTGTCAATTTCATTTCTTTTTTTCCAAAAACCTACTCTTGTTTTCATTGATCACATCAACTGTTTCTTTGGTTTCTATATTATTTATTTATGCCCTGATTTTTGTTATTTCTCTTCTTCTATTGGGTTTGCGGTGCTATTGTTGCTCTCCGTCTAGTTGCTTTAGGTGCGCTGTTAGATTTTGCACTTGCACTTTTTCTAATTTCTTGAAGTAGGCCTGGAGTGCAATATACTTTTCTGTTAGGACTGCTTTCACTGCATCCCATAGAGTTTGGATTGTTGTATTCTCAGTTTCATTTGTTTCCATATATTTTTAAATTTCTTCTCTAATTGCCTGATTGGCCATTTTGTTCTTTAGTAGAGTGTTCTATAACTTCCATGTTTTGGGGGGTTTTCCAGAGTTCTTTCTGTGGTTGATTTCGAGTTTCATAGCATTGTGATTTGGAAGTATGCATGGTATGATCTCAATTATTTTATATTTATTGAGGGCTGCTTTATGTCCCAGTATGTGATCTCTCTTGGAGAATGTGCCATGCGCACTTGAGAAGAAATAGCCTTAAGATGTAGAGTTCTAAATATATCTGTCAAATCTATCTGGTCCAATGTGTCATTTAGGTTTATTGTGTTTAGTGATTTTCTGTCTAGTTCATATATCCCTTGTTGTAAGAGGAGTATTAACGTCCCAGCTATTAGTACGTTCTTATTGATAAGACTGTTTCTGTTTGTGGTTGTTTTTTGTATTTAGGTGCTCCCATATTTGGTGTGTAGACATTTATAATTGTTAGTACTTCCTGATGGATAGACTCTTAATTATTATATAATGCCCTTCTTCATCCCTTGTACTGCCTTTAAAGTCCAGTTTGTCTGATATAATATAGCTATTCCAGCTTTTTTATTTTTTACTTCAACTAACCTGATAAATATTTCTCCATCCCCTCACTTTTAATCTGAAGGCGAACTCCAGTCTAAAATGAGTTTCTTGCAGACAGCAAATAGATGGATTTTGTATTTTTATCCATTCTGCTACCCTATGTCTTTTGATTGGGGCATTTAGTCCATTTACATTCAGTGTTATTATTGAAATATATGGGTTAGACACATTGTGTCCTTTGTGGGATTCATGCTTGTGCTGGTATCTTTAGCATCTTGTGTTCCTTGCAACCTTTCCCTCAGAGAGGCCCCGTCAGGATTTCTTGTAGGGCTGGCTTAGTGGTGACGAATTCTTTCAATTTTTGTTTATTAAGAAAAACTTTTATCTCTCCTTCTATTTTGAATGACAGGCTTGCTAAATAAAGGATTCTTGGTTGCATATGTTTTCTGTTCATCACATTGAAGATCTCCTGCCCTTCTTTTCTGGCCTGCTAAGTTTCATTAGATAGGTCTGTCACCACTCTGATAAGTTTCCCTTTTTATGTTAGTGCCTTTTTCTCCCTAGCTGGTTTCAAAATTTTCTCTTTGTCCTTATATTTTGTCAGTTTCACTATGATATGTCGTGCAGATGATTGATTCAAGTTACGTCCGACTTGAGTTCTCTGTGCCTCCTGAATTTCAACATCTACTTCCCTCCCCAGGTTGGGGAAATTCTCTGCTATCATTTGTTCCAGGACTCCTTCAGCACCTTTCCCTCTCCGTTCCTCTTCTGGCAAGCCTATGATTCGAATATTGTTCCATTTGATTGTATTGCTGAGCTCTCGAACTCTTCTTTCATGTTCCTGGATCAGTTTGTCTCTTTTTTTCTCAGTTTTTTTCTTTTTCTCTAATTGTGTTTTCTAAATTGATTTTTCTCCTTTCTGCCTCTTTATTCCGTGCATTGGACGCCTCCAGTTTATTATGTATCTCATTTTTCCTGTTTTTTAACTCACCATAACTATTTTTAAGCTCCATAGTGTTTGTAGCCATAGTTTCTCTGATGTCTTCTATGCTTTTTTTCAAGTCCAGCGATTAATTTTATGATTATCGTACTAAATTCTTGTTCAGTTATTTTGCTTATATCTGTTTTGAGCACCTCTTTAGTTCTCAATTCTTCCTGGAATTTCTCTGCAGGAGAGCTCTTTTGTTTTGTCATTTTGGTTAGCTTTCTATCTCTTGTTAGTTTTAAAAGCTTGTTATGCACTCTGCACTTGTGATCGCTGCTGTACCCAAGAAATCTCTTTGTCCAGGGCTTGTCCATTCAGTAAGTGTTCTTTGAATGGTATCTCTTGGTCTCTCTTGTTGAGACCTTGATTATTTTATTTTCCTACTCGTAATGGTTTGCGAGTCTCCACCATGTGTATTTTGGCTTGTTTCTTGAGGTAGCCCTGGAAAAGAAAACAGACAGACAAGCACACAGGGAACAAAGGAACATAAACGCACAGACAAATCCAACAAACATGCAAACGGAAAGGGAAAACGAAAAGGAAAATAGAAAAGATGAAGGGGGGAAGGCAAATAATCATAGATAAAATACATACAAAAGAAAAAAAGAAGAAAAGAAAAGGAAAAAAAGAAGAAACCCAATAGACAAAGAACAGTTTAAAGCATATAATCAGATTTTCCAGCTACAAATAAATAGCCGGATGTATGCAGTGCTGGTGGAAGAGCACTGGGAATGACAGGGCAGGGATGAAGTGAAATTGAAAATGAAATGAATAGGCAGAAGGAATAAGAGGACTTTTTAAAAGAGGGAAAGAGTGGAATATGTTTGGAGAAGAGGTGAAAGAAATGACGATGATGCTATCCAGAGAAACTATATAGTCTGATTACTCCAGAGAGAAAGAGATGAAAAGGTAGGTCGGTGTAGAATTTACATCTAGAGAATGGATTAAATGTGACTGTTTAAGCAAGGCAGTGACCAGAATTAATCAGGGCAGTGCATCCATGTTGGTCTTGCCCCAGGTCTGGTTAGAAGAAGAAGAAGAAGAAGAAGAAGAAGAAGAAGAAGAGGAAGAAGAAGGCAGCTCTCTAGCATGGATGGGCGTGGTTTGATCCAGTACATCCCATGGGAGTCCTGCTTTGGTGGTTGTGGGTAGAAGAGAGGCAGCGCCCTGTCCCTTCTTGAACCGGGCATTGCAAGTCACTTTTTTGGGTGTATAAACTCCCTGTGCCAGGGGCGTAGCCAAGATGGGACATGCTCCATATCCCAGGCCAGGCCTAGTCTCCAGATGTCAGTTTGCTTGTTCCATTGTAATTGTAGGAAATGTAAACTTGCAGGCGAGCCCCTCAGGGCAGTTTTTCCCCCTGGGGATTGAGCGAGAAGCTGCTGCTCCCATATCCTCCAGGTCGAGCTGGAGAGTGGGGAGCAGCTTCCCTGGGGGTCGCTTGGGATGAGTGCCTCCCGCCTAGGGTCAGCTGGAGAGCAGGAAATTGGATCCCTCTGTGTTCCAAGCGGAGGTTTTTCTCTTCTCTAGCGACAGGGACAGTGTCTTGATCAGTTTCGGGCGCTCCTTTTCCCCCCTAGCCTCACTTCGATTCCCCTCAGAGGGGGATCCCCCCCTCCCTCTGTGTCTCAGGTCTTGGCCCAATTTTATCTTCCCCAGTTTGCACTCACGCTAGAAGGTTTTTCAGCAGACTCTTTCTCCTTTTCCTCCCAAACTCCTGGATTCCTTAAGAGTTCCTATGGCTTCAGGCCTTCTCTGTGTGAAGTATGGGGGCGAGTGAAATGTGCGGAGTTCCCTACTTCTCAACCATCTTGTCCTCCTCCATGTCATTAGGTCTTAAATGAGACTCTTGTAGGCATTTTATACATGGGTCTTGTTTTTTAATCCACTCTGATACCCTATATCATTTGATTGGCATATTTAGTCTATTTACGTTCAGATTAATTATTGAGAAATATGTATTTACTGTCATTTTACTACTTGTCATTGTTTCTGGGGATTTTCTCTGTTCCCTTTTTGTCTTTGTCATTTGTCCTTCCTTTCTCTTTTTTTTTTCTGGCAGAGCATTCATTCTTTTTTAATTTTTTTAAAAATTTTTGTTTTTAATAATTTATTGTCAAGTTGGTTTCTACTTGTGGGGATGAGCACTGGGTGTTATTTGTCCTTCCTTTACATTCAGAGTCCCTTTTAATATTTCCTGCTAGATTGATTGAGTGTTCACAAGCCTCTTTAGTTTTGTTTGTCTGGGAAACACTTTAGAACTCCTTCTGTTCTCTATGATAGCCTTGTTGGGTAGAGTATTTTGGACTATAGTTTTTGTTTTTGTTTTTGTTTTTTTCCTTTCAGCACATTGAATATATCATGCCACTCCCTTCTGGCTTGCCAAGGTTTTGTTGAGAAATCTGTAGCTAACCTTATGTGTCTTGCCTTGTAAGTTAAAGAGAAAGATGTTTTCTTTAATACTATATTTTGCAAATTTAATTACAAGAGGTCTTGGTGTTGGCTGCTTTTGTTGATTTTGAAGGGAGTTTTCTGTGCCTCCTGAATCTAGATGTCTGCTTCCTTCTCAAGATTAGGGATGTTTTTATAAATAAATAAATAAATTTTCTACCTTCTCCTCTTTCTTCTTCCGGGACACTTATGAATAGGAGAATATGAATATTCTTATATTTTATGGATTTACTGATTTCCATGAGTCTATTATCATGATCTATCATTCTTCTTTCTTTTGTTCAGCTTCTTTATTTTCCTTTCCTTTGTTCAGCTTCTTTATTTTACATTATTTTATCTCTTATACCACTTATTTCTTCATTTTTGCCATATTTTTTTCATTGCATCAAGCCTGTTTCCAATCTCAGTTATATCTTTTATTTCTGAATGATTCCTTTTTAACGCTTTTATCTCTGCAGTAATGGGATTCCTGAAGTCTCCCATTCTTTTCTCAGGCCCAGAGAGAATCTTTATGATTGTTGTTTTAAATTCTTCATCAGGCACATTACTTATATCTGTTTCACTTAGATTTGTGGCCATGACCTTATCTTATTTATTCATTTGAGATGAATTCTTCCATCTTGGCATTTTGTCTAAGTCTCTTTCTTCTCTATGTTAGAAAATCCCATTATGTTTTATGCTTCTGAGAGTAATGGATTTATGAAGCAGGGGTTATATAATGTCCCAGGACTCTTGTTCTGTGTCGTTTCTCTATTAGGTGCTATGTATACTCTGCTGTTGTATTTTGGCTAGTTCTCTTTTAGGCCAGTCTTCAGATGTTCTTCTTGCATGCAGTGGGCAGTGTTTAATCCTTGACCAGAATGTGGCGAGTTTTACTTACATGTGTTCTTTGGTCTGCTTGTGAAATGAGACTTGATTCTACTTCCACTAGAATTGAAGTCCTGCAGAATTCTCTCATTGGGAGATGTGGTGTGGTCAGAGATTTCTGCTCTTCTTCTGGGGAAGGAAACCACTATGTTGGGACTGAGGTAAGCTTGGCCAACAAGGTGTGCTGTCAAGTACATTTTCTGTCTAAAGTGGTATAAAACAATATATTAAAAATAAGAAGAAAACTGTAATATTAACAAATACATTGAAACTAAACAACCTACTCCTGGGACAATGATCAAAGAATTAGTTGAAGGGGCATAGAAATGTATTTGGCACAAATTAAAATAGAAACACCAGTTATCAAACCTTACTGGATACAGCAAAAGCAGTTCTAAGAAAGAATTTTATACCTAGATGCATACATTAAGAAAATAAAAATATCTCAAATAGACAACTTCACTGCAATTACACCTCAAGGAACTAGAGAAAGAACAAACTAGCCAAAATTAGCAAAAGGAACAAAATAATGAAAATTAGGGTGGAAACACTAAATAAAGAATGGAAAATAATAGAAAATATTAATAAAACTATGAAATGATTCTTTGAAAAGATAAACTAAATCGTGAATCCATTAGCTTGATAAATAAAGAAAAATGAAGAGAAGACCCAAATCAATAAAACTACAAATGAAAAAGGAGACATTACAACTGATACTAGAGATATTAAAAAAATCATATTGTAATACTTTAACAGACCTATTCCAACTCCAACAAACTGAACAAATTAGAATAAATGGATAAAATTTTAGATATATAAAAACTACCAAGACTTAACCAAGAGAAATAGAAATATAAACACCAAATAATGAGTAAGAAGAATAAATCAGTAATAAAATATTTCCAAACACAGTAAAGGCCTGGCCCTACCTGCTGTACAACACCAGTTATGTTTGCTGTTAAATTATACCAAATATATATAGCAGAAGTAACACCTATCCTTCTCAAACACTTCCACAAAATTTAAGAGCAAGGACAACATCCAACTTCACTTTACCATCTCTGCATTATCCTTATATCAATGCCTAATAAATAGACTAGAATATACAAACACTATATGCCAATATCCCTGTTGGATATAGATGCAAAATTTTCAACAAAACATTAGCTCACCGAATTTAATAGCACTTTAATGTAGTTTTTACCATGACCAAGTGGAATTTATCCCTAGGATGCAAGAATGATTCAACACATTAAAATAAAAAATATATGATATACTACTATAATAAAATAAAACATAAAATGACATAGAATCATCTCAATAGATGCAGAAAAAACATTTGACAAGTACCATACCCTTACATTGTTGAAAAAAAAAAACTCTCAACAAATTGTATTTAGAAGGAACATACTTCAATGCAACAAAGGCCACAGTGACAACACACAACCAACCTCATACTCAATCATGAACGTTTGAAGGTTTTTCCTATAAGATCAGAAACAAAACAAACGTGCCCACTCTCATCACTCCTATTCACTACTGTACTGGATGTCCTCGGCAGATCAGTTAGGCAATACAAAGAAATAAATGGCATCAGAATTAGAGTGGAAGAAGTAAAATTGTCTCTATTTGCAGATGACATGATTTTACATATAGAATAATCCCAAAGATTCCACCAAAGATTTTATATTTAATCAACAAATACAGAAAACTTGTAGAATACCAAATCAACATATAAAAATCAATGGTGATACAATTACATTTATGAAAAATAAAGTAAACAAATGGTAGAACTTTGGGAAGATGGTGGAATAAGAAGATCCTAGGGTCATCTCATCCCATGATTACAACTGAAGAACATCTATAGCAGTGTAAGTGTTGTGCCCGATTCGCGAGTCCCCAGAGACCACCAAGGAGCCGACACCGATGCAAGTACAAAAGTGGTCTTTATTACAAGCTCGAGCAGGGGCTCACCCGCCTACCCGTGTAGTGGCAGGAAGGTGAAGCCAAGAACAATAGCGAACAGTGTTTTTAAGGAGTAAGGGATGGGGGTGTTAGAGTACACATAGCATCATCACATAAGCACCAATTAAAACTGTACAGCACTCCTGTTAACAGCTTTGACCATTCAGTATCTGTGAGGTGTTTATTACTTTTGGTGGGATCCAATCATGACTTTTGAGAATCCTTTGGAAATGACCAATTATGAGGTGAATTCAAAAGGCTCACGTGGGGTTCAGGCAAGCGGTGAGAAATTGGCTACTTTGTATCTGCAGTTCCCAGCTTTGACTCAGACCATAGGAATGTTTTTTTGATTAGCTGATCTGAGGGCGGTCCGAGGATGGCTTTAGCCTTGAACAGTCTGAGGCTTTTTCTGGAACTGGGATTGGGGCTACGTGCAGCCCAAGGTTGCTCTTAATGGAGGACTTAATTTTTGGCTTTTCATAAGTAACTCATAAAATTTCCCAAAGACTGGTAGAATAAACTCCACAAGTAAATGCAGAGAAAAGGGCACATCAAAAAGTGTAGGAAGGGCACTTGGGTGACTCAGTTGGTTAAGCATCTGACTTCGGCTCAGGTCATGATCTCACTGTTTGTGGGTTTGAGCCCTGTGTTGGGCTCTGTGTTGACAGCTAGCCCAGAGCCTAGAGACTGCTTCAGATTCTGTGTCTCCCTCTCTCTCTGACCCTCCCTGCTCACACTGTCTCTCTCTCTCTCAGAAATAAATAAAACACTAAAAATTTTTTTAAAGGGTAGGAAGAGTGGAGATGTAGTCAGGAGCTGAACATATTGGCAAGATTGTTTGTGGGGAGTGGAATGCCATGGGCACAGAAAGGAGAGAGAAAGAGAGCTCCACGCTGGGATCCTGGAAACACAAAACAAATCCCCGTAACACTTGGCTTTGAATGTACTAGGGGCCAATTTATGTGAGTTCTTCTAAGCAGTGGGACTTAAAACCTGAAATTTAAATCGATCAATGCTTTGGCTCTGGGAGAGCTGGGAAAGCAAGAGGAAACCGAGTCCTTGACCACAAAGAAGGAATAGAACAAATAGCCCATAGAGACACAGAATATAAACAGCAATTTGAATGGTGCCTGAGACATATGGAAAGGTGTTTATTTAGTCATCTTAGAGCCTGTCTCAGATGAACAGAAATCACTAGGAAACTCTTCCTCGAGGAATAAAATAACTGGCAGACACCATTTTCCTCCCCCACACCCCGACATAAACACAGGAGCACTTAAGGGACTGGCTACCAAACTTGCTAGCACAGCTGCCCTGCCCCTATATGCTGTGCATCTGCCAAACTACCCCTCTGGACATTGCCTCTGTTCCAACACTGCACAGCCCCTCAAATGGTACTCAAAGCTTGCTAGCACTGCTTCCACGCTGTACTGCCCCCTGCAATGTGCTGCTGCAGACCCAAAAGGTCTATTCAGTCTCTGTGCTGCAGGACCTCTCCACTGACAACACAGAGCTCGGTAGAACCAGCACGCTAAAGCACAGCCACCCCAATATACTGCTCCTACATTGTGCTTTGGAGGATCCACCCTCACCTATATGCTCTTGGCCAAGATTACGCTGCAGGCCTGACAGTGTAAAAGCAGCCTCTACTGTGGCTAGCACCCCTCCAAAGTGACTCCTTCCTTCTAGAGAGAGAAAGGTAACCAAACACATCAGTCAGGCTGCTGCCCCAGCAGTGAGCTGGAGGGAAACAACTTGGTCTGACAACAGGTCTCATCCACCAATGAAAGCTTCTCATTGGACAACATAGGGGAAGCACCCTGCAATTTGGTGTTACAGTGTCTTTGGCAAAAGTCTAGTCTGAATCAATTCAGGTGCAAGGCATCCCAAGACTGGCCTGCTAACACCACAGAGACCAAACACTGAAGGAAAAAGTGGTGGAACTACAACAGCAAGGTAAATACATGACACATGAGAGACAGCCCTGAAGCACCAGTTCTCATGAACAGAGGATATTACATGACAGGGCACTACAAAATCTCTTTGTCATAAGGCCAATATTTCCACTACAGGAATGTAGCTCTTTCCTAAAATAAGAAAACAGACAGAGTCAAAGAAAAAAGAGGAGACAGAAGAATATGTCTGAAATGAAACAACAGGACAAAAACACAGAAAGAGACCTAAGTAAAACAGATATGAGTAAGGTCTGTTAGAGAATGTAATGATCATAAAGACACTCACCAGTCTTGAAAAATGAATGGAGTTCATCAGTGAGACTCCGGAAAAAGTGATGGGGAAAAAAATGAACCAATAAGAGACGAAGAACACACAAAATAAAATTAAAAATACATCTGATTGAATACATAGGAGGCTAGAGGAAGCAGACAGAACAATGGAAATTAATCAAGTTGAGAAAGAAGAGAAAAAAGAATTATGAAAAATGAGAGTGAATTTAGGAAACTCAGTAACTCCATCAAGTGTAATGACATTTACATTATAGGAATCCCAGAAGAAAACGAAGAAAGAAAAAGAGGCAGAAAACTTATTTGAAGAAATAATAACAGAATACTTCCATAATCTGGGTAAAGAAAAAGTACTCAGATCAAGGAGGCACAGAAAGCACCCAACAAAATCAACTTAAGGAGGTCCATGCCAAGTAGCATAGTAGTTAAAGTGAGAAATGTAGTGATACAATTTTTTAAAATTTTTAAATTATTTTAGTTTTGAGAGAGAGAGAGAGAGAGAGAGAGAGAGCAGGGGGTCAGAGAAAGAGGGAGATACAGAATCCGAAGTCAGGCTTCAGGCTCAGCTGTCAGCACAGAGCCCGACGCGGTGCTTAAACCCACGAACTGTGAGATAATAACCTGAGCCAAAGTCATATGCTCAACTGACTGAGCCACACAGACAACCTTGTAGTGATAAAAATTTTAAAGCAACAAGAGAAAAGAAAGTAGTTATATGCAAGTGTATCCCCATAAGTCTATCAGTAGGTTTTTCAGCAGAAACTTTGCAGGCCAGAAAGGAATGGCATGATATATTCCTAATTCTGCAGTCATGAATATTCTATCTAGCAAGGCTATCATTCAGAATAGAAGGAGAGATAGAGGCTCTGAGTGAAACACAAATAAAACAAAATAAAAATGCTAAACAAATTCATGACCATTAAGCCAGCCCGGAAAGAAATATTAAAGGGGATACTTAGAGTGGAAAAGAAAGACCATAAGTGAGACTATGAAACATGACTACATCATGTGCAGAAATTACTCAAGGAATTCACAAAGTAAAAGGATGTGAAATATGACACCATATACATAAAACATGGTGAGGGTAAGAGTAAAGTTGGGTTCAACCTTAAGTGACTATCAACTTAATATAGACTGCTTGCTATGTGCAAGAAATGTTAATAGAAACCTAATGATAATTACAAATCAAAATCCACTAATAGATATGCAATAAATAAAGATAAAATAATTCAACTGTATCACTAAAGAAAACCACCAATCCATGAAAGAGAGCAAAAGAAGTAAGGATCAGAGAAAAACTATAGAAACAACAAAATATTTAATAAAGTGGCAACAAATACATGCATATCAATAATTTGACTATAAATGGACTAAACAATCCAAAGAAATAGGATGACAAAGTGGATGAAAAAGCAGGACCCATATATATGCTGCCTACAAGACACTCATTTAAGTCCTAAAAACACCTTCAGTTTGAAAGTGAGGATTGGAGAAATATTTGCCATGCAAATGCATGTCAAAAGAAACCTGGGGTAATAATATTTATATCAGACAAAATAGACTCTAATCCAAAGTTCGTAAAAAGAAACAAAGAAGGACACTATATATTAATAAAGGGGACAATCCAACAAAAAGATTTAAATTGCAAATATTTATGCACCAACATGAGGGCACCCAAATACATAAAAGAGTTAATAACAAACATAAAGGAACTCATTGACAATATATAATAATAGTAGGGAACTTTAACGCTGCACTTACATCAAAGATCATCTAAGCAGAAAATCAACAGACAATGGCTTTAAATCACACTGGACCAGGTAAATTTAACAAATATATTCAGAACATTCCATCCTAAAACAGCAGAATGCACATCCTTCTCAAGTGCACATGAAACATTCTTTAAAATAGATTACATATTAGACCACAAAAATGTCTCAACAAATTCAAAATAATTGAAGTCATACCATGCAACTTTTCTTACCCCAACGCTGTGAAACTAGAAATCAACCGCAAGAAAAAATCTGGAAAGGTGATAAATACATGCATGTTAAATAACATGCTAATAAACAATGAATGGATCAACCAAGAAATCAAAGAAGAAGCCAAAGATCACATGGAAACAAATGAAAATTTAAAAAATGGTCCAAAATATTTGCTACATAGCAAAAGTGATTCTAAGAGGGACGTTTTTAGCAATACAGTCAACTCAGGATGCAAGAAAAATCTCAAACAACCTAACCTTACTCCTAAAGGGGCTAGAAAATGAAGAATAAACAAAAGCCAAAAACAGTAGGAGAAAATAAATAATAACCATTCAAACAAAAATAAACAAAATAAAAATTAAAAAAAAAAAAACAGAAAACAAAACAAAAAACAGATTAATGAAACCAGGAGCTGGTTCATTGGAAAGATCAACAAAATTGAAAAACATTTAGCTTGGGGCATCTGGCTGGCTCAGTTGGTTAAGTATCCAACTCTTAATTTTGGCTCAGGTCATGATCCTTTAGTTCATGGGATTGAGCCCTGTGTCAGGCTGCTTGGGATTCCCTCTCTTCCTCTCTCTCTGGCCATCCCCTGCTCTCTCTCTCAATAAAATATAAAATAAAATAAAATAAAATAAAATAAAATAAAATAAAATAAAATAAAATAATAAAATAAAATAAAACAAACATTTAACCAGATTCACCAACTACAGAAATTAAAAAGATTATTATGGAATAGTGTGTGACAACAATTGAACAACCTAGTAAAAAAGATAAATTCTCAAACATATACTCTCCCAAAAGCAAATCAGGAAGAAATAGAAAATTTGAACAGGCCAATGACAAACAATAAAATTGAATCAGTAATCTAAAAACACCCAACAAACAAATGCCCAGAACCAAGTGGCTTCCCAAATGAATTCTACCAAACATTTAAATAACTGATATATAGCCCATCCCCCCTCCCACAACCCCTCCAGGAACCCTCTGTTTGCATTTATATATATATATATATATATATATATATATATATATATATATATATATAAAATAGAAGAGGAAGAAACATTTTCAAATTCCTTTTATGAGTCCAGTATTACCATGATACCAAAGCCAGATAAAGACACTACAAAAAAAAGGACTGTTAGTCAATATCTCTGATAAGCATAGGTGCAAAAATGCTCAACAGAATATTAGTAAAGTGAATCCAATAATACATTAAAAAATATTCACCACAGTCACATGGGATTTATTCCTGGTTTGCAAGGGTGACTCAATATTTGAAAATCAAATGATGTGATGCATCTCATCAATAAGAGAAAGCATAAGAACCATATGATCATTTTAATGGATGCAGACAGAGTCTTTGAAAAAATACAACATCAATTCATGATAAAAATTTTCAAGAAAGCAGTTTTAGAAAGAACATACCTCCACATGTTAAAGGCCATATATGAAAAGCCCACAGCTAACATTATACTCAATGGGGGAAAACTGGGAGGTTTGTCTCCTAAAGTAAGGAAAATGGCAAGAATATCCTCTCTCACTACTTTTATTCAACATAGTACTGGAAGTCTTAGTCACAACAATCAGACAAGAAAAAGTAATAAAATTCATCCAAAATAAAGTAAAGAAGAAATAAAACATTAACTATTTGCAGATGACATGACTATATATAGGAAACCCTAAAGACTCCACTAAAAAAACTACTACAACTGATAAATGAAGTGAGTAAAGTCTCAGGATTCAAACTAAAAATGCAGAAAACTTGCATTTCCATACACTAATAATGAAGCAACAGAAAGATAAATTAAGAAATCAATTCCATTTACAATTTCACCAAAAATGATACTCAAGAATAAACTTAACTAACAAGATGAAACACCAGTACTTTGAAAACTATAAGATGTTCAAGAAATTGAAGATGCTTATGTATTAGAAGAACATGTTACCCAAAGCAGTCTACACATTTAATACAATCCTTATCAATCTACTGATAGCATTTTTCATAGAACTGGAAAAAAACTAATCTAAAAATTGTATGAGAACATAAAGACCCTGAATAGCCAAATCAAACGAAAAAACTATAAAGCTGAAGCTATCACAATTTCAGATTTAGGTTGTATTAAAAGCTGTAGTAATCAAAACAGTATGGGACTGGCATAAAAACAAACACATAGATCAATGGAACAGCCTTGAAAGCCCAGATATAAACCCACGATTATACGCTCAAATAATCTTCAAACACAGTTGCAAGAATATGCAATGTGGAAAACACAGTCACTTCAAAAATCATGTTAGGAAAACTGGACATCTGCATGTGAAAAAATAGAATGTGTGCCACTTTTTATACCATACCCAAAAATAAACTCAAAATAGATTGAGGACTTAAATGTGAGAAATGAAACCATAAATATCCTAGAAGAGAGCACAGACAGTACTTTCTCTGACATTGGCCATAGCAACATTTTTCTGGACATGTTTCCTGAGCAAGGAGAAAAAAATGAAAAAAAACGATTGGACTTCATCAAACTAAAAATCTTCTGCACAGCAAAGGAAATAAGAAACAAAACTAAAAGACAACCTATTGAATGAGAGAAGATATTTGCAAAATATATCCATGGGGTGCCTGGGTTTCTCAGTCAGTTAAGCGGCCAACTCAGCTCAGGTCATGATCTCGCGGTTCGTGGGTTGGAGCCCCATATCAGGCTCTGTGATGACTGCTCAGAGCCTGGAGCCTGCTTCCAATTCTGTGACTCTCTGTCTGTCCTTCCCCTGCTCACACTCTGTCTCTCAAAAATAAATAAACGGTCAAAAAATTAAAAAAAAAGATATCCAATAAAAGGTTAGTACTCAAAATATATAAAGAGCTTATAAACTGGAAAACATATGGAGGTTCCTCAAAAAGGTAAAAATAGAACTGCCCTATGATCCAATAATTGCATTACTAGGTATTTACCCAAATAATATAAACATACTAATTCAAAGGGATATATGCACCTCAATTTTATAGCAGCATTACCTATAGTACCCAAATTATGGAAAGAGCCCAAGTGTCCATCAACTGATGAAAAGATAAAGATGATGTAGTATATATATACAATGGGATATTACCTTGCCATAAAAAGAATGTAATATTGCCATTTGCAATGAAGTGGATGGAGCTAGGGAGTATTATGTAAGGGGAGCAAGTCAGAGAAAGAGATATACCATATGATTTCTTTTATATGTGGAATTTAATAAACAAACAAGCAAACAACAGCAAACAAGCAAAGGGAAATAAAAAAAGAGAAAGAGGCCAACCAAGCAAAAGACTCTTATCTATAGAGAACAAATTGATGGTTACTGGAGGGGAGGTGGGTGGGGAAATGGGTTAAATATGTCATGGGGATTAAAGAGTGCACTCTTTAATTGTAATGAGCACCAGAAATTGTATGAAAGTATTGAGTCACTATATTGTACACTGGAAACCAATATTACACTGTATGTTAACTATCTGGAATTTAAATAAAAACTTAAAGAAAAATAAAAAATAAATGTATACAACTCAATACCCCCAAAAACAAATAATCCAATTGAATATGATAAGAGATCATGAACAGACACTTTTTTAGACACATACAGATGGACAACAGATACATGAAAATATATTCAACATTACTCATTATCAGGGAAATGCAAATCAAAACAATAAGATTATACCTCATGCATGTCAAAATGTCTAAAATAAAACACAAGAAATAGGTTCAGCGAGGATGTGGAGATAAAGGGACCCTCGTGTACTGTTGCTGGGAATGCAAACTGGTGCAGCCACTGTGGAAGACTGTATGGAGTTTCCTTAAGAAATTAAAAATAGAACTACCCTATTATGTAGTAACTACACTACTGGGTGTTTACCAATAAAAAATAAGAAAACAGTAATTTGAAGGGATATATGCACCCCTTTGTTTATTTCACTATTATTTACATTAGTCAGATTATAGAAGCATCCCAAATGTTAATAGATGAATGGATAAAGAAGTGGTATATACGTTCAATAGAGTATTGCTCTGCCATAAAAATGATGAGATTGTGCCATATGCAACAACATGGATTGATCTATAGAATATAATGCTAAGCAAAATAAGTCAGTCAGAGAATGACAAATGCCATATGATTTTACTCATAGGTGGAATTTAAGAAAGAAATCACACAAAGGAAAAAAAAAGACAAACCAATTAATGCAGACTGTTAACTATAGAGAACATACTGATGGTTACCAGATGGGTGGGGGTGGGTGAGTGAATTAGGTGAAGGGAGTAAAATTACACATCATAATGAGCACTTAGTAAAGTACAGAATTGTTGAATAACTATATTGTATACCTGGAACTGATATAACAATGTGTGTTAACTATACTGGAATTAAAAAAAAAAAAGTTAGCATATAAAAAGGTAGCTTAAAATTCCTCCAAATGTCACAGGAGTTATTGGAATTTTCCTTGTGTGGAGCGGCTGATGGACACAGTTTTTGCTCTCCATTCGCCTTGAAAGTGCTGCCCTCTGCAAGGGCTGGGTGCCCTAACAAACATGTTGCCTCAGTGAGCTGTAGCCCCTATCCCACATCAGCCTTAGCTGTCCCGCAAAGATGGTCACATGGTGGTGCACACTGGGACATTCTGGTTAGTATTCATTACATCACCAACATTTACACTAAAATGACATAGGAACAAAGCACCGCAGAACACTTTAGGCCCACATCACTTTGGTTGCAGATGGTTTGTTAATGTACTTCTGATGCAGAGTATACTGGAACCTCCTGATGATATCTGCTTCAGATCCAGTCACCCTGCCAAAATGCCACCTTCACAGAGTGCTCCAGAACATTCCTGCCTGCACTGAACTCATCTCTAGTCACAACTCCAGGACACCCACTATGCTGTGTAACTCAGGACACACGGGCTTGCAACAAAATCAATACAGCTGTCCTGTCAAGTCACTCTTAATGTGGAAAACCCTAGAACTAGCCAACTTGCAACCACTTCAGCTTCAGCTGAAATGCTAGAGAACATTTTGTGTGGACAGCCCAAAGATCATACCTACCCACACCCACTCTAGCTTTAGCTGTCCTGCTAGATGATCCCCTTTATGAGCACCCCAGGACCGCTTGATATATACACAAGGAAACCCTTAGTACAGAGTTCTTTAACACATTAGTTTACATCCACTTCTGCTTATCTATTCTGTCAAGGTATTCCTCATGAGTAGAAACCCAAGTCCCTCAGCTTGCACCCACTTTAGTTTCAGCTCTTCTTTCAGTTCACCCTCTGTACAGGGAGCCCAGGAACCTCCTGGCTCATACACCAACTCACTCCAGCTTCCCTGCCAAGGTACCACTTGCACAAAAAGCACCAAGACACTCTAAATTACACCAAATTCAGCTTTAGCTACCCTGCCACGATGATTTCTGCATGTAGAAATGCAGAACAACCACTACAGAACAACCTGGCTTGCAACCACTTTACTCTTAGCTGTCCTGCCAGGGAACCTATTGCAAAATGAGCCAAAGACCACACAAATTTGTTCCCGCTGCAATTTTAGCTACTTTACCACAGCACTCACTGTGTGGAGGGTCCTGCGACCCCAGGCCACATCTACAACCAGCCACCCTCAACATAGTGAATACCATATCCAAGACAACTACATGAAGATTAGAAGTAGCTGTTCTGCTTAACCCACAGAAGCAAGCACTGAAAGTCAAGAAAAATGGAGAGACAGTGGAATATGCTCCAAAATAAAGAATAAGATAAAAATTCAGGAAAATAATAAGTGAAAAGGAGATATGCAAAATGCTTAATAAAAGCTTACATTAATGATTATAATTATGCTAACCAGGCAGGAGAAAAGAGTGGAAAAACTCACTGGGACCTTCAGAAAATATATAGAAATTATTAAAAGAACCAATCAGTGTTGAAGAATACAGTAAAATAAAATAAAAAAACAACAACAGTAGAGTAGCAATGCAGAATGTATAAGAGATCTGGAAGACAAGGTAATGAAAAGTGCTGAAACTGAACAACAACAAAAATGATAATTTGAAAAAAATGATGCGAAGTTAAGGAATCTCTTGGACAACATCAAATGAACAAACATATGTATTATAGGATTCCCACATGCAGAAGAGACAGAAAAGTACAAAAACATTTATTAGAGGAAATAATAGCTGAAAAATTCCCTAACCAAAGTGAAGAGAACATTTAAGTTCAAAGAAGCACAGAAAGTTCCAAGTAAGATGAACGGAAGAAAGAGCACACAATGGCACATAATTTAAATGTCAAAATTTAAAGATAAATAATTTTAAAAGCCGCATGGGAGAAGCGAAACATTACCTACAAGGGAAGTCCTTAATACTATTAGCTGGTTTTCCAGCAGAAAATTTTCAGGCTAGAAGAGATTGGCAATGTATATTCAAAGTGCTGAAAGGAAAAAAAATCTACAATCTACAATCATGAATTCTCTACCCAACAAACTTATTATTCAGGTTTGAAGGAGAGATAAAAAGTTTGCCAGAAAAACACAAATTAAAAGTGTTTATCACCACTAAAGTAGCCTTACAAGTGATGGTAAAGGGACTTATTAAAGTGGAAAACAAATGGCCATAATTAGACATGAGAAAACTAGGAACAAAAAGTTGTAAAATATGATAGCATATACATAAAATGTGAAGGAAGGAGTAAAAAAAAAAAAAGTTTCTTTGGAATGTGTTTGTAGTTAAATGACCACCAACTTAATATAGACTACTATATACTTAAGATGTTATATATGAAACTCATTATAACTACAAATCCCAAAAATATAATAGATGCACAAAAAAAAACAATAAGGAGAAAGAATGCCAAACATAATACTACATAAACTCATTAATCACAAAAAGCAAGACAAGAAAAAAGGAAGTGAACAACTGCAAAAATCACCAGAAGACAATTAACAAAATGGTATTAAGTGCATACTTATCAATAATTATTTTTAATATAAATGGCCTAAATGCTTCAATTCAAAACATAAATTACCAAAATGGGTAAAACGACAAAACCAATGTATATGTGGCCAACAAGGCAGCCACCAAAGATCCAAAGACACATAGAGACTAAAAGTGAAGCTATGAAAAAACATACACTATGCAAATTGAAGTGAAGAAAAAGCTATGGTAGCAATACTTATATCAAACAAAATAGACATTAAAATAAAGACTATTGCCAAGAGATAAACAAAGGAATTACATAGTGATAAAGAGAGAAAACAAGAAAGTATAAAACTTTTTAAAATCTACACATACAAAACTTCACACCTGAAAAACAAATAATCAAGTGAAGAAATGGGCAGAAAAAATGAACAGATACTTCTCCAAAGAGGACATCCAGATGGCCAACAGAAACACAAAACCATCCTCAATATCACTCATCATCAGAGAAATACAAATCAAAACCACACTGAGATATCACCTCATGCCGGCCAGAGTGGCTAAAATGAACAAATCAGTAGACTATAGACGCTGGTGAGGATGTGGGGAAATGGGCACCCTCTTATACTGTTGGTAGGAATGTAAACTGGTGCAGCCCTTCTGGAAAACAGTGTGGAGGGTCCTCAAAGAAATTAACATTAGAACTCCCCTATGACCCAGCAATAGCATTGCTAGGAATTTACCAAAGGGAAAAAAGAATACTGGTGCAAAAGGGTACATGTATCCCAATGTTTATAGTAGCACTTTCAACAAGAGCCAAATCATGGAAAGAGCCTAAGTGACCATCAACTGATGGATCAAGAAGATGTGGTTTATATATACAATGGAATATTACATGGCATTGAGAAAGAATGAAATCTGGCTATTTGTGGTTGGAACTCGAGGGTATTATGCTAAGTGAAATATGTCAGGCAAAGAAAGACAGATACCACAAGTTTTCATTCATATGTGGAACAGGAGAAACTTAACAGATGACCATAGGGGACGGGAAAGGGAAAAACAGTTAAGGAAGGGGAGGGAGGCAAACCATAAGAGACTCTTAAATATTGAGAAAAAACTGAGGGTTGATGGGGGGTGGAGGAGAAGGGAAAATGGGTGATGGGCATGGAGGAGGGCACTTGTTGGGATGAGCGCTGGGTGTCATATGGAAAACAACTTGACAATAAACTATAATAAAAATAATAAAGGTAAAAAATAAAATATACACATACAATAATGACACCCCTAAATACATAAAGCAAATATTAATGGACATAGGAAAAGACATTGATAGGAAAAAAAAAAAAGAAAAGACGCTGATGGTAATAAGGGTAACTTTATTGCCCCACCTACATCAATGGATATATATTCCAGGCAGAAAATTAATAAGGAAACTTTGTCTTTGCATTACACATTTCACCAGATGAACATAACAGATATATACAGACCATTCCATCTGAAACCAATAGAATGCTGCACCAAAACCATAAGGTATCTAGGAATAAACCTAACTAAATAGGTAAAAAAAATCTATACTTTGAAAACTATAGAACACTTATGAAAGAAATTGAGTAGGTCACAAAGAAATGGAAAATCATTCCATGCTCATGGATTGAAAGAACAAATATTGTTAAAATATCTGTATTACCTAAGGCAATCTACACAATTAATGAAATCCCTATTAAAGTGCCACCAGTGTTTTTCACAGAGCTGGAACAAACAATCCTAAAATTTATATGGAACCACGAAAGACCCCAAATAGCCAAAGCAATCTTGAAAAAGAAAACCTGGAGGCATCACAATTCCGGATCTCAAGCTATATTATAAAGCTATAGTCATCAAGACATCATGACATTGGCACAAAAACAGACACATAGATCAATGGAACAGAATAGAAAGCCTAGATAAGAACCCAGAACTATATGGTCAACTAATCTTTGACAAATCAAGAATGAATATCCAATGGGGAAAAAAAAAACAGTGCCTTTAACAAATGGTGTTGAGAAAACTGGACAGCAAAATGCAGAAGAATAAAACTGCACCACTTTCTTACACCATGCAAAAAAATAAATTCAAAAGGGTTGAAAGACCTAAATGTGAGACAGGAAACCATCAAAACCCTAAAGGAGAACACAGGCAGCAATCTTTTTGATATTGACCATAGAAATTTCCTACTAGACACATCTCCAGAGGGAAGGAAACAAAAGCATAAACTAACTTCATCAAGATAAAAAGCTTCTCCATAGAGAAAGAAACAGTCAACAAAATGAAAAGACAACCAATGGAAAGGGAGAAGATATTTGCAGTTGACATCTGATAAAGTGTTAGTATCCAAAGTCTATAAAGAACTTCTCAACACCCAGAGAAACCAAATAATCCATTTAAGAAATACGCAGAAGACATGAATAAACATATTTCCAAAGAAAATGTTCAGATTGCTAACAGACACATGAAAAGAGGTTCAACATCACTCATCATCAGTGAAATGCTAATTCAGACCATGATAAGATACCACCTCATATATCTCAAAATAGCTAAAATTAACAACACAACGAACAACAGATGTTGGCAAGGATGCAGGGAAAGGGGGACCCTCAGGTACTCTTGGTAGGAAGGGAAACTGGTGCAGCCACTTGATAAACAGCATGGAGGTTCCTCAAAAATTTTAAAATAAAACTTCCCTACAATCCAGCGAGTGTTGGGCATATGACTTTTGATTTCAGCTCAGGTCATGATCCCAGGGTCATGGGATCAAGCCCTGCTTGGGATTCTCTCTCTCTTTCCCCTCTCCCTGACCCATGCTCTCTGTCTCTCTCTGTCTCTGTCTCTCTCTCAAAAATGTGATACACTCACACACACTAGTACTCAGCCATCAAAAATAATGAAATCTTGCCATTTGCATGATGTGGACAGAGCTAGAGTATATTATGGTAAGCAAAATAAATCAGTCAGAGAAAGACAAATACCATATACTTTTGCTCATATGTATAATTAGAGAACCCAAACAGAAGAACATAGGGGAAGGATAATAAAGAGAGGGAAGTAAACCTCCTTCTTAGCCATAGACTCTTATCTATAGAGAACAAACAGTGTTTCTGGAGGTGAGGTGAGTGGGGGATGGGAAAGTTAAATGGGTAATAGGTATTAAGGAGGATACTTTTTGTGATGAACACTAGTGTTATATATAAGTGATGAATCACTAAATTCTACTCCTGAAACCAGTATTACACTATATGTTAACCAACTATAATTTAAATTAAAACTTGAATCAAATTGCCAATAACCAATATACTTTCAAGTGCACATGGAAAATTATGCAAGATAGATCATGTTAGGCAAAACAAGTCTAAATAAATCTAAGAATTGACACCATATCATACCTCTTTTTCAACTCCAATAGTATGAAACAAGAAGTCAATCACAAGAAAAAATTGGGGGGAAAAACAAAAATTCAGAGAGTAAACAACATACTAAACAATTAATGACTCATGAAGCAATCAAAGAAATAATTTTAAAAATGCAAGAAGAGAAATGAAAATGAAAGCACAATGATGAAAATCATTGGGATGCAGGAAAATCAGTTCTATAAGGGAAATTGATAGCGGTACAGGCTTAACTCAAGAAATAAGAGGTTGAACATCTTTTCATGTGTCTGTTAGCCCCTCACGTCGGTCAGAGTGTCTAAAATTAACAACTCAGGAAATAACAGATGTTGGCAAGGATGTGGAGAAAGAGGAACTCTCTTGCTCTGTTGGTGGGAATACAAATTGGTGTAGCTGCTTTGGAAAACAGTGTGAAAGTTCCTCAAAAAATTAAAAATACTATGTTAAACAACAGTGGTGAGAGTGGACATCCCTGTCGTGTTCCTGATCTCAGGGGAAAAGCTCTCAATTTTACCCCGTTGAGGATGATGTTATCTGAAGGCTTATCATAGATGGCTTTTATGATGTTTAAGTAGGTTCCTTCTATTTCGACTTTATCTAGAGTCTTTACTAAGAAGGGATGCTGTATTTTGTCAAATGCTTTTTCTGCATCTATTGACAGGATCATATGGTTTTTATCTTTTATTGATGTGAGTAGCACATTGATTGATTTGCGAATGTTGAACCAGCCCTGTAACCCAGGAATGAATCCCACTTGATCTTGGCGGATGATTCTTTTTATGTGCTGCTGGATTCGATTTACAAGTATCTTGTTGAGGATTTTTGCATCCGTCTTCATCAAGGATATTGGCCTGCAGTTCTCTTTTTTTGCTGGATCTCTGTCTGGCTTAGGAATCAGAGTGATGCTGGCTTCATAAAATGAGTCCGGGAGTTTTCCTTCGATTTCTATTTTTTGGAATAGCTTGAGAAGAATTGGGATTAATTCTGTTTTAAATGTCTGGTAGAATTCCCCAGGGAAGCCATCAGGTCCAGGGCTCTTTTTATTGGGAGATTTTTGATAACTGATTCAATTTCTTCACTCGTTATGGGTCTGTTCAGGTTTTCTATTTCTTCCCGTGTGAATTTTGGTAGTGAGTGTGTGTTTAGGAAT